>NW_021823142.1:0-42500 GCF_901001165.1 Salmo trutta
TCCCTCCATCCCTCTCTCTCTGTCTCCCTCCATCCCTCTCTCTCTTCCTCTCTCTGTCTCCCTCCCTCCATCCCTCTCTCTCCCTCTCTCTGTCCCTCCCTCCCTCCATCCATCTCTCTCTCCCTCTCTCTGTCTCCCTCCCTCCCTCCATCCCTCTCTCTCTTCCTCTCTCTGCCTCCCTCCCTCCATCCCTCTCTCTCCTACACATAAGGTTTTTGACTTTATTGTCTGATATCCTCCATGATTTAACAATGGAAATCAGTCCCAGACTGTATAGTCTGATATCCTCTATGATTTAAATCATGTGTATGTATGGATTTTTCCAGTTTTATGTGTGGTGATTTTAAAATGGTCGAATTAATAAACTTAAAAAACTTGGGTTGTTTTCTTTGGATCTAGTAAAGTTTTTTAGTATGTGATGTATTTTACTGCCTGATTTGGCCCGTGTTCCTGTCACTCAGGATCCCAGTGTTCTGATTGGCTGTCGTGTTGCTGGGAGGAGCGGTGTAGAGCTTCATACGAACCCCTCCCTCCTGGTGCGCTCTGATTGGAGGATCCACACCCTGACCCGCCCACTCCTGACCACGCCCTACTCCCAGGTGAGCTGGGCTGCGTTCAGCAGGACTAAACGGTGCTCAACCCTGTAATTAAAAATAAAGTATTTTGTAATTCCTTATAGACACATTTTTTTTTAATTTTTTTTTCACCTTTATTTAACCAGGTAGGCAAGTTGAGAACAAGTCCTTTATTTAACCAGGTAGGCTAGTTGAGAACAAGTCCTTTATTTAACCAGGTAGGCTAGTTGAGAACAAGTCCTTTATTTAACCAGGTAGGCTAGTTGAGAACAAGTCCTTTATTTAACCAGGTAGGCAAGTTGAGAACAAGTCCTTTATTTAACCAGGTGGCTAGTTGAGAACAAGTCCTTTATTTAACCAGGTAGGCTAGTTGAGAACAAGTCCTTTATTTAACCAGGTAGGCAAGTTGAGAACAAGTCCTTTATTTAACCAGGTAGGCAAGTTGAGAACAAGTCCTTTATTTAACCAGGTAGGCTAGTTGAGAACAAGTCCTTTATTTAACCAGGTAGGCTAGTTGAGAACAAGTCCTTTATTTAACCAGGTGGCAAGTTGAGAACAAGTCCTTTATTTAACCAGGTAGGCAAGTTGAGAACAAGTCCTTTATTTAACCAGGTGGCAAGTTGAGAACAAGTCCTTTATTTAACCAGGTAGGCTAGTTGAGAACAAGTCCTTTATTTAACCAGGTAGGCAAGTTGAGAACAAGTCCTTTATTTAACCAGGTAGGCAAGTTGAGAACAAGTCCTTTATTTAACCAGGTGGACAGTTGAGAACAAGTCCTTTATTTAACCAGGTAGGCTAGTTGAGAACAAGTTCTCATTTACAATTGTGACCTGGCCAAGATAAAGCAAAGCAGTTCGACAACATACAACAACACAGAGTTACACATGGAGTAAAACAACATACAATCAATGATGCAGTAGAAAAAAATAAGACTATATACAATGTGAGCAAATGATGTGAGATAAGGGAGGTAAAGGCAAAAAATGCCATGGTGGCAAAGTAAATAAAGTATAGCAAGAAAAACACTGGAATGGTAGATTTGTAGTTTGAAGAAAGTTCAAAGTTAAAATATAAATAATATGGTGCAAAGGAGCAAAATAAATAAAATAAATAAATACAGTAGGGGAAGAGGTAGTAGTTTGGGCTAAATTATAGATGAGCTATGTACAGGTGCAGTGATCTGGGAGCTGCTCTGATAGCTGGTGCTTAAAGCTAGTGAGGGAGATAAGTGTTTCCAGTTTCAGAGATTTTTGTAGTTCGTTCCAGTCATTGGCAGCAGAGAACTGGAAGGAGAGACGGCCAAAGGAGGAGTTGGCTTTAGGGGTGACCAGAGAGATATACCTGCTGATATACATATTGATCAGGGCGATGCACAGACCTTTTGTGGGTCTCAGAAAAATACATAAACCCCCCAAAAAAGAAAAAAAAAATCGCTGTAACCATGGTTACAGACTGGTTGAGCTATTATTCCAACCCATTCTGATGAGTCCTGTCTGAAATACTTTAGACATATAACCACCAAACTAGTCCTGTCTGAAATACTTTAGACATATAACCACCAAACTAGTCCTGTCTGAAATACTTTAGACATATAACCACCAAACTAGTCCTGTCTGAAATACTTTAGACATATAACCACCAAACTAGTCCTGTCTGAAATACTTTAGACATATAACCACCAAACTAGTAGAACCCTGTCTGTGCCTGATCAGGCCACACCCCACACACCCAGGCCCACCCCACACACCCAGGCCACACCCCACACACCCAGGCCACACACCCAGGCCACACCCCACACACCCAGGCCACACCCCACACACCCACCCCACACCCAGGCCACACCCCACACACCCAGGCCACACCCCACACACCCACCCCACACCCAGGCCCACCCACACACCCAGGCCACACCCCACACACCCAGGCCACACCCACACACCCAGGCCACACCCCACACACCCAGGCCACACCCCACACACCCAGGCCACACCCCACACACCCCAGGCCACACCCCACACACCCAGGCCACACCCCACACACCCAGGCCACACCCCACACACCCAGGCCACACCCCACACACCCAGGCCACACCCACCCAACATGAGTGAATGAACCTCTTGTTCTGTTGAAGAATGCTGTGCTCAGTTTTGGGGAAACGTGTTCTTCAGTGCAAACCACCACGCAACGTAGGAAAACGTTCAGTAAACACACCCCAGCCTTGAAGTGATCACTAACTGTAACCCCTGACCTCTAAACCCTGACCTCTAAACCCTGATCTCTAAACCCTGACCTCTAAACCCTGACCTCTAAACCCTGACCTCTCTCCCCTCCAGTTAAACCCTGACCTCTAACCCCTGACCTCTAAACCCTGATCTCTAACCCCTGACCTCTCTCTCCTCCAGTTAAACCCTGACCTCTAAACCCTGACCTCTCTCTCCAGTTAACCCCTGACCTCTAAACCCTGACCTCTCTCTCCTCCAGTTAACCCCTGACCTCTAAACCCTGATCTCTAACCCTTGACCTCTTTCTCCTCCAGTTAAACCCTGACCTCTAAACCCTGACCTCTCTCTCCTCCAGTTAACCCCTGACCTCTAAACCCTGATCTCTAACCCTTGACCTCTCTCTCCTCCAGTTAAACCCTGACCTCTAAACCCTGACCTCTCTCTCCTCCAGTTAACCCCTGACCTCTAAACCCTGACCTCTAACCCCTGACCTCTCTCTCCTCCAGTTAACCCCTGACCTCTCTCTCCTCCAGTTAACCCCTGACCTCTAAACCCTGACCTCTAACCCCTGACCTCTCTCTCCTCCAGTTAACCCCTGACCTCTCTCTCCTCCAGTTAACCCCTGACCTCTAAACCCTGACCTCTCTCTCCTCCAGTTAATTTCTCAGAAGGTCATGTCTGTGGCTGAGGTCCTGGACTGCAGGTAAGAAAACAAATCTACACAATCAAATCAAATGTTATTGGTCACATGGTTAGCAGGTGTTATTGTGAGTGTAGTGAAATGCTTGTGCTTCTAGTTCCGACAGTGCAGTAATATCTAACAAGTAATCTAACAATTCCCCAACAATTAATACACACAAATCTAAAGGGGTGAATGAGAATATGTACATATAAGTATATGGATGAGCGATGGCCGAGCGGCATAGGCAAGGTGCAGTAGATGGTATAAAATACAGTATATACATGTGATATGAGTAATGTAAGATTTGTAGACATTATTAAAGTGCCACTATTTAAAGTGGCATAGTTTAAAGTGACTAGTGATTAATTTATTAAAGTGGCCAGTGATTGGGTCTCAATGTAGGCAGCAGCCTCTCTGAGTTAGTGATGGCTGTTAAGCAGTCTGATGGCCTTGAGATAGAAGCTGTTTTTCAGTCTCTCGGTCCCAGCTTTGATGCACCTGTACTGACCTCGCCTTCTGGATGGTAGCGGGGTGAACAGGCAGTGGCTCGGGTGGTTGTTGTCCTTCCTGTGACATCGGGTGGTGTAGGTGTCCTGGAGGGCAGATAGTTTACGGTTGAGGGGGGTGCAGTTGCTGTACCAGGCGGTGATACAGCCCAACACGATGCTCTTGATAGTGCATCTGTAAAAGTTTGTCAGGGTTTTGGGTGACAACATTTCTTCATCCTCCTGAGGTTTAAGAGGCGCTGCTGTGCCGCCTTCACCACGCTGTTTGTGTGGGTGGACCATTTCAGTTTGTCAGTGACGTGTACTCCGAGGAACTTAAAACTTTCCATCTTCTCCACTGCTGTCCCGTCGATGTGGATATGGGGCTGCTCCCTCTGCTGTTTCCTCAAGTCCATGATCATCTCCTTTGTTTTGACGTTGAGTGAGAGGTTGTTTTCCTGACACCCCACTATGTGCCCTCACCTCCTCCCAGTAGGCCGACTCGTCGTTGTTGGTAATCAAGCCTACTTCTGTTGTGTCGTCTGCAAACTTGATGATTGAGTTGGAGGAGTGCATGGCCACTCAGTCGTGGGTGAACAGGGAGTACAGGAGAGGGCTGAGCACACACCCTTGTGGGGCCCCAGTGTTGAGGGTCAGCGAAGTGGAGATGTTGTTTCCTACCTTCACCACCTGGGGGCGGCCCGTCAAAGTCCAGGACCCAATTGCACAGGGCGGGGTTCAGACCCAGGGCCTCCAGCTTGATGATGAGCTTGGAGGGTACTATGGTTTTGAATGCTGAGCTGTAGTCAATGAACAGCATTCAGACATAGGTATTCCTCTTGTCCAGATGGGATAGGGCAGTGTGATGGCGATTGCCTCGTCTATGGACCTGTTGGGACGGTAAGCAAACTGAAGTGGGTCTAGGGTGGCCTGTAAGGTAGAGGTGATATGATCCTTGACTAGTCTTTCAAAGCACTTCATGATGACAGAAGTGCTACGGGGCGATAGTCATTTAGTTCAGTTATCTTTGCCTTCTTGGGTAAAGGAACAATGATGGCCATCTTGAAGCATGTGGGGACAACAGACTGGGATAGGGATTGATTGAATATGTCTGTAAACACACCAGCCAGCTGGTCTGTGCATGCTCTGAGGACGCGGCTAGGGATGCCGTCTGGGCCTGCAGCCTTGCGAGGGTTAACATGTTTAAACGTTTCACTCCCGTCAGCCACTGAGAAGGAGAGGGGGGGGGGCACAGTCCTTGTTAACCTCTGAGTATTTTCACGTCCGGATGAAAAGCGTGCCCAAAGTAAACTGCCTGTTACTCAGGCCCAGAAGCGAGGATATGCATACAATTGGATGCATATCAATATATTTGGATAGAAAACACTCTGAAGTTTCTAAAACTGTTAAAATAATGTATGTGAGTATAACAGAACTGATATGGCAGGTGAAACCCCGATGACAAACCATCCTCGGCTGCCCATAAGAAGTTAACGGGCCGCGACGGTGCCACTGTTTTATCCTCAAAGTGGGCAAAGAAGGTGTTTAGTTTGTCCGGAAGCGTGACGTCGATGTCCGTGACGTGGCTGTTTTTGTAGTCTGTGATTTCCTGTAGACCCTGTCACACATGTCTCGTGTCTGAGCCATTGAATTGCGACTCCACCTTGTCCGGCATTTCTCTTGATTGATTGCCTTGCGGAGGGAATAACTAAACTGTTTATTTTCAGCCATATTTCCAGACCTCTTTCCATGGTTAAATGCGGTGGATCGCGCTCCTATGCTCTTCTTTTTCACTCACCAAGTCAGCGTATAGATCAATGTCATTCTCTGAGACTGATCGGAACATATTCCTGTCCGCGTGATCAAAACAATCTTGAAGCGTGGCTTCCCATTGGTGGGACCACGACTCCAGCAAAGATGGAGTCGTGGTCGGATTTGCTGAAGGGAGGGCGGGGGAGGGCCTTGTATGCATTGCGGAAGTTAGAGTAGCAGTGATCCAGTGTTTTCCCAGCACGAGTACGACAGTCAATATGCTGATAGAATTTAGGTAGCTTTGTTCTCAAATTTGATTTGTTAAAATACCCAGCTACTATAAATTCAGCCTCAGGATATATGGTTTCCAGTTTACATATTGACGTTCCTTGAGGGCCGTCTTGGGCTCTGCTTGAGGGGGGATGTACACAGCTGTGAATATAATTGACGGGAATTCTCTTGGTAGGTAAAATGGCCGGCAATTGATTGTAAAGAATTCTAGGTCGGGTGAGCTGAAGGACTTGAGTTCCTGTATGTTGTTATGATTACACCATGAGTCATTAATCATGAGGCATACACCCCCGCCCTTCTTCCCAGAGAGGTGTTTGTTTCTGTCGGCACGATGCATGTTTCTGTCGGCATGATGAACGATTCCGACAACAAATCCTGAGTGAGCCATGTTTCCATGAAACAGAGAATGTTACAATCTCTGATGTCTCTCTGGAAGACAACCCTTGCTCGAATTTCGTCTGCCGTGTTGTCGAGAGACTGGACATTGGTGAGTAGTATACTCGGGAGTGGTGGGCGATGTGCATGTCTACGGAGCCTGACCAGGTGGCCGCTTCGTCTGCCCCTTCTGCGGCGCCGTTGTCTTGGCTCGGCTACTGGGATTAGATCCATTGTCCTGGGTGGTGGTCCAAACAGAGGATACACTTTGGGGAAGTCGTATTCCTGGTCGTAATGTTGATGAGTTGACATCGCTCTTATATCCAATAGTTCTTCCCGGCTGTATGTAATAAGACTTAAGATTTTCTGGGGTAACAATGTAAGAAAAAATACATAATAAAAACAAAATACTCCATAGTTTCCTAAGAACTCGAAGCGAGGCGACCATCTCCTTCGGCACCATCAGGGTTAGGAACTCCGTACTCTGGATAAATGGGGGAAAGAATTATAGATCAAGAAATCACACAGAGCAACAGATAACCTTCATCACCCAGACCACAGAGCCACAGATAACCTTCATCACCCAGACCACAGATAACCTTCATCACCCAGGCCACAGAGCCACAGATAACCTTCATCATTGCCATCCAGACCAGACCTGGATTTCAAATACTTAAACAATTATTTCAAATACTTTATCTGTGGCTGTTTGAGTTTGCCTTGCTTAACGGGCTAGACGTGCCGCTAGCGCCCCACCTCGACAACATCCGGTGAAACTGCAGAGCGCGAAATTCAAAATACAAAAATCGTAATATTAAACATTCATGAAAATACAAGTGTCATACATCATTTAAAAGTGTAACTTCTTGTTAATCCAGCCGCTTTGTCAGATTTCAAAAAGGCTTTACGGCGAAAGCATACCATGCGATTATCTGAGGACAGCGCCCCGCGTACAAAAGCATTAAAAACATTTTCCAAACCAGCAGAGGCATCATGAAAGTCAGAAATAGCGATAAAATAAATCACCTACCTTTGAAGATCTTCCTCTGTTTGCGATCACAAGGGTCCCAGCTACATAACAAATGGTCGTTTTGTTCGATAAAGTCCTTCTTTATATCCCCAAAAAGTCAGTTTAGTTGGCGCGCTTGATTCAGTAATCCACCTGTTCCCCTCGTTCAAATTGCATACAAAGGAATCCCAAAAGTCACCAATAAACTTCGTCCAAACAAGTCAAACAACGTTTCTAATCAATCCTCAGGTACCGTAATATGTAAATAAACGATCAAATTTAAGACGGTGTGTTCAATACCGGAGATAAATAACAAAGTGTGCCCCCTCATCCACGCGGGCCACAACACTACAGTCAAAATGAGAGCCACCTAGGAAAAACTACAAATTCTAGCTCATTTTTCAAAAACAAGCCAGAAACCCTTTCTAAAGACTGTTGACATCTAGTGGAAGCCTTAGGAACTGCAATCTGGGAGGTATTCCTTTTGAATCTCCCATAAACAAGGATTTGAATGGGCTGTGACCTCAAAAAAACAAAAACAATTCCGGATGGATTCTCCTCGGGTTTTTGCCTGCCATATCAGTTCTGTTATACTCACAGACATTATTTTAACAGATTTAGAAACTTCAGAGTGTTTTCTATCCAAATCTACCAATTATATGCATATCCTAGCTTCTGGGCCTGAGTAACAGGCAGTTTACTTTGGGCACCTCAGTCATCCGAACTTCCGAATACTGCCCCCTAGCCCGAAGAAGTTAAAGGTCCAATGCAGCCATTTTAATCTCAGTATCAAGTCAATTCTAGGTGACAATGAAGTACCTTACTCTGATTGTTTCACATTAAAATGGTCAACAAGAAACAAATAGCTTCTTAACCAAGAGCAACTTCTTAAGCCAGAATTTTGCTAGGACTGAGTGGGGAATGGGAAAACTGAAAACGAACTGTTATTGGCCGAGAGGTTTGGAACTCTGTTATTGGCCGAGAGGTTTGGAACTCTGTTATTGGCGGAGAGGTTTGGAACTTTGTTATTGGCCGAGAGGTTTGGAACTCTGTTATTGGCCGAGAGGTTTGGAACTCTCAGTCTTATTGGTGATGTCACCAGGCAGGCCAAAACTCCATCCAACCAAAACAAGCTGAAATTTCAGGCGATCTTTTTCAAACAGCTCTTACACTAAAAAGTAATTATCCTGATTTTCATAATTTCATGACTGGAGAAGCCTAATTACGTGACTAAACGGTCGGGCAGACCAGGTAGGCTCAGGTACCATCATCATCATCATCACCATCATCATCACCTCTCTCTGTGTGTTGTAGCAGTGGGGTGGATCTGGTCTCGTTCCATGGAGTCATCTCTCAGAGGATCACCCTACAGAGAGGGACGACCACACACACTCCTACACAGAGAGGTACGAGACACACACTCTTACACAGAGAGGTACGAGACACACACTCTTATACAGAGAGGTACGAGACACACCTGCACAGAGAGGTACGAGACACACCTGCACAGAGAGGTACGAGACGCACCTGCACAGATCACTCTTCTGTGAGAGGTGAGGCTGTGTGTGTTTTAACTGTTGGGTTTGTGTATATCAGGGCTGTTCCTGGATATCTACACTCCAGGAGGGTCTCTCTCCAGGAACAGGGTTGCAGTTAAAACCTCCAGGAGGGTATCTCTCCAGGAACAGGGTTGGAGTTAAAACCTCCAGGAGGGTATCTCTCCAGGAACAGGGTTGGAGTTAAAACCTCCAGGAGGGTATCTCTCCAGGAACAGGGTTGGAGTTAAAACCTCCAGGAGGGTATCTCTCCAGGAACAGGGTTGGAGTTAAAACCTCCAGGAGGGTCTCTCTCCAGGAACAGGGTTGGAGTTAAAACCTACAGGAGGGTCTCTCTCCAGGAACAGGGTTGGAGTTAAAACCTACAGGAGGGTATCTCTCCAGGAACAGGGTTGGAGTTAAAACCTCCAGGAGGGTCTCTCTCCAGGAACAGGGTTGGAGTTAAAACCTCCAGGAGGATATCTCTCCAGGAACAGGGTTGGAGTTAAAACCTCCGGGAGGGTATCTCTCCAGGAACAGGGTTGGAGTTAAAACCTCCGGGAGGGTATCTCTCCAGGAACAGGGTTGGAGTTAAAACCTCCAGGAGGGTATCTCTCCAGGAACAGGGTTGGAGTTAAAACCTCCAGGAACAGGGTTGGAGTTAAAACCTACAGGAGGGTATCTCTCCAGGACCAGGGTTGGGGTTAACCTCCAGGAACAGGGCTGGAGTTAACCTCCAGGAACAGGGTTGGAGTTAAAACCTACAGGAGGGTATCTCTCCAGGAACAGGGTTGGGGTTAAAACCTTCAGGAGGGGTATCTCTCCAGGAACAGGGTTGGAGTTAAAACCTCCAGGAACAGGGTTGGAGTGTAAACCTCCAGGAGGGTATCTCTCCAGGACCAGGGTTGGAGTGTAAACCTCCAGGAGGGTATCTCTCCAGGACCAGGGTTGGAGTTAAAACCTCCAGGAGGGTATCTCTCCAGGACCAGGGTTGGAGTGTAAACCTCCAGGAGGGTATCTCTCCAGGACCAGGGTTGGAGTGTAAACCTCCAGGAGGGTCTCTCTCCAGGACCAGGGTTGGAGTTGACCTTGGACCCCGCTGCTCTATACAGTCTCCCAGTATAGGCTTAGATGTTGATTCAATGTGTTTGTATTTTACCTTTGTGTTTGTGTTTTACCTGTGTGTTTGTGTGTTTTACCTGTGTGTGTGTGTGTGTATTTTACCTGTGTGTGTGTGTTTTACCTGTGTGTGTGTGTTTTACCTGTGTGCGTTTTACCTGTGTGTGTGTGTGTGTTTTACCTGTGTGTGTGTGTGTGTGTGTGTTTTACCTGTGTGTGTGTTTTACCTGTGTGTGTGTGTTTTACCTGTGTGTGTAGACGTGGAGGCAGGGCTGAGTGTGAGGTTGACGGTGTGTGTGGACCCCAGAGGGCGCAGCCTGCAGGTGTATTTGGACCTGAGCCTCACCCCGTACCCACCTGGTCTGGTACCTGGAAACACTGTCCTGTTCACCAGCTTCCATCGCAGGCTGTCACGGTAACACACACACACACACACACACACACACACACACACACACATATACTGAGTACACCGAACATCAGCTGTACTTTAGAACTATTTCATCTGAGTGAACTAAAAACATTAACATATAATATTCAGTTGTACCGCAGAACAGCTTTAATTCTTCGGGCGTGGACTCTACAAGGTGTTGAAAGCGTTCCACAGGGATGCTGGCCCATGGTGACTCCAGGGATGCTAGCCCATGTTGACTCCAGGGATGCTGGTCCATGTTAACTCCAGGGATGCTGGCCCATGTTGACTCCAGGGATGCTGGCCCATGTTGACTCCAAGGATGATGGCCCATGTTGACTCCAGGGATGCTGGTCCATGTTGACTCCAGGGATGCTGGCCCATGTTGACTCCAGGGATGCTGGCCCATGTTGACTCCAGGGATGCTGGCCCATGTTGACTCCAGGGATGCTGGTCCATGTTGACTCCAGGGATGCTGGTCCATGTTGACTCCAGGGATGCTGGCCCATGTTGACTCCAGGGATGCTGGTCCATGTTGACTCCAGGGATGCTGGCCCATGTTGACTCCAGGGATGATGGCCCATGTTGACTCCAGTGATGCTGGCCCATGTTGACTCCAAGGATGCTGGCCCATGTTGACTCCAGGGATGCTGGTCCATATTGACTCCAGGGATGCTGGCCAATGTTGACTCCAGGGATGCTGGCCCATGTTGACTCCAGGGATGCTGGCCCATGTTGACTCCAGGGATGCTGGTCCATGTTGACTCCAGGGATGCTGGTCCATGTTGACTCCAGGGATGCTGGCCCATGTTGACTCCAGGGATGCTGGCCCATGTTGACTCCAGGGATGCTGGCCCATGTTGACTCCAGTGCTTCCCACAGTTGTGTCCAGTTGGCTGGATGTCCTTTGGGTGGTGGAACATTCTTGATACAAACGGGGAAACTGTTGAGCGTGAAAAACCCAGCAGCATTGCAGTTCTTGACACTCAAACCCGGAGCACCTGGCACCTACTACCATATCCCGTTCACCCTCTGAATGGCACACAAACACAATCCATGTCTCAATTGTCTCAAGGCTTAAAAATCCTTCTTTAACCCGTCTCCTCCCCTTCATCTACACTGATTGAAGTGGATTTAACAAGTGAACATCAATAAGGGATCATAGCTTTCACCTGGATTCACCTGGATTCACCTGGTCAGTCTGTCATGGAAAGAGCAGGTGTTCATAATGTTTTGTCAAGCTATATTGTGTTCGTGGTATCACAATAACTGATATAACAGCGGAAAGAAGGTGTGTTAAAACGCTCCAGAAGGTGTATTAAAACGCTCCAGAAGGTGTATTAAAACGCTTATTAAAACGCTCCAGAAGGTGTATTAAAACGCTCAAGAAGGTGTATTAAAACGCTCCAGAAGGTGTATTAAAACACCTCAGAAAGTGTATTAAAACACTCCAGAAGGTGTATTAAAACGCTCCAGAAGGTGTATTAAAACACTCCAGAAGGTGTATTAAAACGCTCCAGAAGGTGTATTAAAACGCTCCAGAAGGTGTATTAAAACGCTCCAGAAGGTGTATTAAAACGCTCCAGAAGGTGTGTTAAAACACTCCAGAAGGTGTATTAAAACGCTCCAGGTGTGTTAAAACGCTCCAGATGGTGTATTAAAACACCTCAGAAAGTGTATTAAAACACTCCAGAAGGTGTATTAAAACGCTCCAGAAGGTGTATTAAAACACTCCAGAAGGTGTATTAAAACGCTCCAGAAGGTGTATTAAAACGCTCCAGAAGGTGTATTAAAACGCTCCAGAAGGTGTATTAAAACGCTCCAGAAGGTGTTTTAAAACGCTCCAGAAGGTGTATTAAAACGCTCCAGAAGGTGTATTAAAACGCTCCAGAAGGTGTATTATTGTGTGTCTGTGTGTTGCAGGGCAGGAAGTGTGTATTAAAACACTGTGTTTGTGTGTTGCAGGGCAGGAAGTGTGTATTAAAACACTGTGTTTGTGTGTTGCAGGGCAGGAAGTGTGTATTAAAACTGTGTGTTTGTGTGTTGCAGGGCAGGAAGTGTGTATTAAAACACTGTGTGTTTGTGTGTTGCAGGGCAGGAAGTGTGTATTAAAACACTGTGTGTTTGTGTGTTGCAGGGCAGGAAGTGTTTATTAAAACACTGTGTTTGTGTGTTGCAGGGCAGGAAGTGTGTATTAAAACACTGTGTGTTTGTGTGTTGCAGGGCAGGAAGTGTGTATTAAAACACTGTGTGTTTGTGTGTTGCAGGGCAGGAAGTGTGTATTAAAACACTGTGTGTTTGTGTGTTGCAGGGCAGGAAGTGTGTATTAAAACACTGTGTTTGTGTGTTGCAGGGCAGGAAGTGTGTATTAAAACACTGTATGTGTGTGTGTAGGGCAGGAAGTGTGTATTAAAACACTGTGTTTGTGTGTTGCAGGGCAGGAAGTGTGTATTGTCGTTCTGTCCCAGTCAGCTGTTTGACCATCATGGCCCTGGGAAAGACTGGCGCCCAGTGAGTTCTCTCCTCATCTCTCCCTCCCCTCCTCCTCCTCCTCCTCCTCTCCTCCTCCTCTCCCCTCCTCCTCTCTTCTCTCTGTATTATAACAGTCTGTAGTCTCATCTCTCTGTATTATAACAGTCTCTTCTCTCTGTATTATAACAGTCTGTAGTCTCTTCTCTCTGTATTATAACAGTCTCTTCTCACTGTATTATAACAATCTGTAGTCTATTCTCTCTGTATTATAACAGTCTCTTCTCTCTGTATTATAACAGTCTGTAGTCTCTTCTCTCTGTATTATAACAGTCTCTTCTCTCTGTATTATAACAGTCTGTAGTCTCTTCTCTCTGTATTATAACAGTCTGTAGTCTCTTTTCTGTATTTTAAGTCTCTTCTCTCTGTATTATAACAGTCTGTAGTCTCTTCTCTCTGTGTTATAACAGTCTCTTCTCTGTATTTTAAGTCTCTTCTCTCTGTATTATAACAGTCTGTAGTCTCTTCTCTCTGTATTATAACAGTCTCTTCTCTCTGTATTTTAACAGTCTCTTTGTATTATAACAGTCTCTTCTCTCTGTATTTTAACAGTCTCTTCTCTCTGTATTATAACAGTCTGTAGTCTCTTCTCTCTGTATTATAACAGTCTCTTCTCTCTGTATTATAACAGTCTCTTCTCTCTGTATTATAACAGTCTGTAGTCTCATCTCTCTGTATTATAACAGTCTCTTCTCTCTGTATTATAACAGTCTGTAGTCTCTTGTCTCTGTATTATAACAGTCTCTTCTCAATGTATTATAACAATCTGTAGTCTATTCTCTCTGTATTATAACAGTCTCTTCTCTCTGTATTATAACAGTCTGTAGTCTCTTCTCTCTGTATTATAACAGTCTCTTCTCTCTGTATTATAACAGTCTGTAGTCTCTTCTCTCTGTATTATAACAGTCTGTAGTCTCTTTTCTGTATTTTAAGTCTCTTCTCTCTGTATTATAACAGTCTGTAGTCTCTTCTCTCTGTGTTATAACAGTCTCTTCTCTGTATTTTAAGTCTCTTCTCTCTGTATTATAACAGTCTGTAGTCTCTTCTCTCTGTATTATAACAGTCTCTTCTCTCTGTATTTTAACAGTCTCTTTGTATTATAACAGTCTCTTCTCTCTGTATTTTAACAGTCTCTTCTCTCTGTATTATAACAGTCTGTAGTCTCTTCTCTCTGTATTATAACAGTCTCTTCTCTCTGTATTATAACAGTCTCTTCTCTCTGTATTATAACAGTCTGTAGTCTCATCTCTCTGTATTATAACAGTCTCTTCTCTCTGTATTATAACAGTCTGTAGTCTCTTCTCTCTGTATTATAACAGTCTCTTCTCTCTGTATTATAACAGTCTGTAGTCTCTTCTCTCTGTATTTTAACAGTCTGTAGTCTCTTCTCTCTGTATTTTAACAGTCTGTAGTCTCTTCTCTCTTTATTATAACAGTCTGTAGTCTCTTCTCTCTGTATTATAACGGTCTCTTCTCTCTGTATTATAACAATCTCTTCTCTCTGTATTATAACAGACTCTTCTCTCTGTATTATAACAGTCTCTTCTCTCTGTATTATAACAGTCTGTAGTCTCATCTCTCTGTATTATAACAGTCTCTTCTCTCTGTATTATAACAGTCTGTAGTCTCTTCTCTCTGTATTATAACAGTCTCTTCTCTCTGTATTATAACAGTCTCTTCTCTCTGTGTTATAACAGTCTGTAGTCTCTTCTCTCTGTATTATAACAGTCTCTTCTCTCTGTATTATAACAGTCTGTAGTCTCTTCTCTCTGTATTATAACAGTCTCTTCTCTCTGTATTATAACAGTCTCTTCTCTCTGTATTATAACAGTCTGTAGTCTCTTCTCTCTGTATTATAACAATCTGTAGTCTCTTCTCTCTGTATTATAACAATCTCTTCTATCTGTATTATAACAGTCTGTAGTCTCTTCTCTCTGTATTATAACAGTCTCTTCTCTCTGTATTATAACAGTCTGTAGTCTCTTCTCTCTGTATTATAACAGTCTGTAGTCTATTCTCTCTGTATTATAACAGTCTGTAGTCTATTCTCTCTGTATTATAACAGTCTCTTCTCTCTGTATTATAACAGTCTCTTCTCTCTGTATTATAACAGTCTCTTCTCTCTGTTTTATAACAGTCTGTAGTCTCTTCTCTCTGTATTATAACAGTCTGTAGTCTATTCTCTCTGTATTATAACAGTCTCTTCTCTCTGTATTATAACAGTCTGTAGTCTATTCTCTGTATTTTAACAGTCTCTTCTCTCTGTATTATAACAGTCTCTTCTCTCTGTATTATAACAGTCTCTTCTCTCTGTTTTATAACAGTCTGTAGTCTCTTCCCTCTGTATTATAACAGTCTGTAGTCTATTCTCTCTGTATTATAACAGTCTCTTCTCTCTGTATTATAACAGTCTGTAGTCTCTTCTCTGTATTTTAACAGTCTCTTCTCTCTGTATTATAACAGTCTGTAGTCTCTTCTCTCTGTATTATAACAGTCTCTTCTCTCTGTATTTTAACAGTCTGTAGTCTCTTCTCTCTGTATTTTAACAGTCTGAAGTATATTCTCTCTGTATTATAACAGTCTCTTCTCTCTGTATTATAACAGTCTGAAGTCTATTCTCTCTGTATTATAACAGTCTGAAGTCTATTCTCTCTGTATTATAACAGTCTGAAGTCTATTCTCTCTGTATTATAACAGTCTGAAGTCTATTCTCTCTGTATTATAACAGTCTGTAGTCTCTTCTCTGTATTTTAACAGTCTCTTCTCTCTGTATTATAACAGTCTCTTCTCTCTGTATTATAACTGTCTGTAGTCTCTTCTCTCTGTATTTTAACAGTCTGAAGTATATTCTCTCTGTATTATAACAGTCTGAAGTCTATTCTCTCTGTATTATAACAGTCTGTAGTCTATTCTCTCTGTATTATAACAGTCTCTTCTCTCTGTATTATAACAGTCTCTTCTCTCTGTATTATAACAGTCTGAAGTCTCTTCTCTCTGTATTATAACAGTCTGTAGTCTCTGTATTATAACAGTCTATTCTCTCTGTATTTTAACAGTCTCTTCTCTCTGTATTATAACAGTCTCTTCTCTCTGTATTATAACAGTCTGAAGTCTCTTCTCTCTGTATTATAACAGTCTGTAGTCTCTGTATTATAACAGTCTATTCTCTCTGTATTATAACAGTCTCTTCTCTCTGTATTATAACAGTCTGAAGTCTATTCTCTCTGTATTATAACAGTCTATTCTCTCTGTATTATAACAGTCTCTTCTCTCTGTATTATAACAGTCTCTTCTCTCTGTATTATAACAGTCTCTTCTCTCTGTATTATAACAGTCTGTAGTCTCTTCTCTCTGTATTATAACAGTCTGTAGTCTCTTCTCTCTGTATTATAACAGTCTCTTCTCTCTGTATTATAACAGTCTCTTCTCTCTGTATTATAACAGTCTGTAGTCTCTTCTCTCTGTATTTTAACAGTCTCTTCTCTCTGTATTATAACAGTCTGTAGTCTCTTCTCTCTGTATTTTAACAGTCTCTTCTCTCTGTATTATAACAGTCTGTAGTCTCTTCTCTCTGTATTTTAACAGTCTCTTCTCTCTGTATTATAACAGTCTCTTCTCTCTGTATTTTAACAGTCTGTAGTCTCTTCTCTCTGTATTATAACAGTCTCTTCTCTCTGTATTTTAACAGTCTGTAGTCTCTTCTCTCTGTATTATAACAGTCTCTTCTCTCTGTATTATAACAGTCTCTTCTCTCTGTATTATAACAGTCTCTTCTCTCTGTATTTTAACAGTCTCTTCTCTCTGTATTTTAACAGTCTGTAGTCTCTTCTCTCTGTATTATAACAGTCTCTTCTCTCTGTATTATAACAGTCTCTTCTCTCTGTATTATAACAGTCTCTTCTCTCTGTATTATAACAGTCTGAAGTCTCTTCTCTCTGTATTATAACAGTCTATTCTCTCTGTATTATAACAGTCTGTAGTCTCTTCTCTCTGTATTATAACAGTCTATTCTCTCTGTATTATAACAGTCTCTTCTCTCTGTATTATAACAGTCTGTAGTCTCTGTATTATAACAGTCTATTCTCTCTGTATTTTAACAGTCTCTTCTCTCTGTAGTATAACAGTCTCTTCTCTCTGTATTATAACAGTCTATTCTCTCTGTATTATACAGTCTCTTCTGCTCTGTATTATAACAGTCTGAAGTCTATTCTCTCTGTATTATAACAGTCTATTCTCTCTGTATTATAACAGTCTCTTCTCTCTGTATTATAACAGTCTCTTCTCTCTGTATTATAACAGTCTGTAGTCTCTTCTCTCTGTATTATAACAGTCTCTTCTCTCTGTATTATAACAGTCTCTTCTCTCTGTATTATAACAGTCTGTAGTCTCTTCTCTCTGTATTTTAACAGTCTCTTCTCTCTGTATTATAACAGTCTCTTCTCTCTGTATTTTAACAGTCTGTAGTCTCTTCTCTCTGTATTATAACAGTCTCTTCTCTCTGTATTTTAACAGTCTGTAGTCTCTTCTCTCTGTATTATAACAGTCTCTTCTCTCTGTATTATAACAGTCTCTTCTCTCTGTATTATAACAGTCTCTTCTCTCTGTATTTTAACAGTCTCTTCTCTCTGTATTTTAACAGTCTGTAGTCTCTTCTCTCTGTATTATAACAGTCTCTTCTCTCTGTATTATAACAGTCTCTTCTCTCTGTATTATAACAATCTCTTCTCTCTGTATTATAACAGTCTGTAGTCTCTTCTCTCTGTATTATAACAGTCTGTAGTCTCTTCTCTCTGTATTTTAACAGTCTGTAGTCTCTTCTCTCTGTATTATAACAGTCTATTCTCTCTGTATTATAACAGTCTCTTCTCTCTGTATTATAACAGTCTGAAGTCTATTCTCTCTGTATTATAACAGTCTATTCTCTCTGTATTATAACAGTCTCTTCTCTCTGTATTATAACAGTCTCTTCTCTCTGTATTATAACAGTCTCTTCTCTCTGTATTATAACAGTCTGTAGTCTCTTCTCTCTGTATTATAACAGTCTGTAGTCTCTTCTCTCTGTATTATAACAGTCTCTTCTCTCTGTATTATAACAGTCTCTTCTCTCTGTATTATAACAGTCTGTAGTCTCTTCTCTCTGTATTTTAACAGTCTCTTCTCTCTGTATTATAACAGTCTGTAGTCTCTTCTCTCTGTATTTTAACAGTCTCTTCTCTCTGTATTATAACAGTCTGTAGTCTCTTCTCTCTGTATTTTAACAGTCTCTTCTCTCTGTATTATAACAGTCTCTTCTCTCTGTATTTTAACAGTCTGTAGTCTCTTCTCTCTGTATTATAACAGTCTCTTCTCTCTGTATTTTAACAGTCTGTAGTCTCTTCTCTCTGTATTATAACAGTCTCTTCTCTCTGTATTATAACAGTCTCTTCTCTCTGTATTATAACAGTCTCTTCTCTCTGTATTATAACAGTCTCTTCTCTCTGTATTATAACAGTCTATTCTCTCTGTATTATAACAGTCTCTTCTCTCTGTATTATAACAGTCTCTTCTCTCTGTATTATAACAGTCTCTTCTCTCTGTATTATAACAGTCTGAAGTCTCTTCTCTCTGTATTATAACAGTCTCTTCTCTCTGTATTATAACAGTCTGTAGTCTCTTCTCTCTGTATTTTAACAGTCTCTTCTCTGTATTTTAACAGTCTCTTCTCTCTGTATTATAACAGTCTGTAGTCTATTCTCTCTGTATTATAACAGTCTCTTCTCTCTGTATTATAACAGTCTGTAGTCTCTTCTCTCTGTATTATAACAGTCTCTTCTCTCTGTATTATAACAGTCTCTTCTCTCTGTATTATAACAGTCTGAAGTCTCTTCTCTCTGTATTATAACAGTCTATTCTCTCTGTATTATAACAGTCTGTAGTCTCTTCTCTCTGTATTATAACAGTCTATTCTCTCTGTATTATAACAGTCTCTTCTCTCTGTATTATAACAGTCTGTAGTCTCTGTATTATAACAGTCTATTCTCTCTGTATTTTAACAGTCTCTTCTCTCTGTATTATAACAGTCTCTTCTCTCTGTATTATAACAGTCTATTCTCTCTGTATTATAACAGTCTCTTCTCTCTGTATTATAACAGTCTGAAGTCTATTCTCTCTGTATTATAACAGTCTATTCTCTCTGTATTATAACAGTCTCTTCTCTCTGTATTATAACAGTCTCTTCTCTCTGTATTATAACAGTCTGTAGTCTCTTCTCTCTGTATTATAACAGTCTGTAGTCTCTTCTCTCTGTATTATAACAGTCTCTTCTCTCTGTATTATAACAGTCTATTCTCTCTGTATTATAACAGTCTATTCTCTCTGTATTATAACAGTCTCTTCTCTCTGTATTATAACAGTCTGTAGTCTATTCTCTCTGTATTATAACAGTCTATTCTCTCTGTATTATAACAGTCTCTTCTCTCTGTATTATAACAGTCTGTAGTCTATTCTCTCTGTATTATAACAGTCTCTTCTCTCTGTATTATAACAGTCTATTCTCTCTGTATTATAACAGTCTATTCTCTCTGTATTATAACAGTCTATTCTCTCTGTATTATAACAGTCTATTCTCTCTGTATTATAACAGTCTCTTCTCTCTGTATTATAACAGTCTGTAGTCTCATCTCTCCTTTTCCTTGTCTCTCTCTCCAGGTCATGTGACTCTCCTCCTCCCATGATCCTTCTGGGTGTGTGGGCATTGGCAGGGGCAGAGCAGTGCATTGTGGGCCGGGTCCGAGGTCACGTGGTGTGTGTTCTCTACCTGCAGCTGCAGTGGACTTGCTCTCTGTGTGGCAGTATATACGCACAGGTACACACCGCATACACACACCCGTACACACACCCATACACACACCCGTACACACAGCATACACACACCCGTACACACAGCATACACACACCCGTACACACACCCATACACACACCCATACACACAGCATACACACACCCGTACATACAGCATACACACACCCATACACACCGCATACACACACCCATACACACCGCATACACACACCCATGCACACAGCATACACACACCCGTACACACAGCATACACACACCCATACACACAGCATACACACACCCATACACACCGCATACACACACCCGTACACACAGCATACACACACCGCATACACACCGCATACACACACCCATACACACAGCATACACACACCCGTACACACAGCATACACACACCGCATACACACACCCGTACACACAGCATACACACACCCGTACACACAGCATACACACACCCATACACACATCATACACACACCCATACACACACCCATACACACACCCATACACACAGCATACACACACCCGTACACACAGCATACACACACCCGTACACACACCCATACACACACCCATACACACAGCATACACACACCCGTACACACAGCATACACACACCCATACACACCGCATACACACACCCATACACACCGCATACACACCCCCATACACACAGCATACACACACCCGTACACACAGCATACACACACCCATACACACAGCATACACACACCCATACACACCGCATACACACACCCGTACACACAGCATACACACACCGCATACACACCGCATACACAATACACACCCATACACACACCCATACACACAGCATACACACACCGCATACACACACCCGTACACACCGCATACACACACCGCATACACACCGCATACACACACCCGTACACACAGCATACACACACAGCATACACACACCCGTACACACACCCATACACACAGCATACACACACCGTACACACCGCATACACACACCCGTACACACACCCATACACACACCCGTACACACAGCATACACACACCCGTACACACAGCATACACACACCCGTACACACACCCCTACACACACCCATACACACAGCATACACACACCCGTACATACAGCATACACACACCCATACACACCGCATACACACACCCCATACACACCGCATACACACACCCATGCACACAGCATACACACACCCGTACACACCGCATACACACACCCATACACACAGCATACACACACCCATACACACCGCATACACACACCCGTACACACAGCATACACACACCCGCATACACACCGCATACACACACCCATACACACAGCATACACACACCCGTACACACAGCATACACACACCGCATACACACACCCGTACACACAGCATACACACACCCGTACACACAGCATACACACACCCATACACACATCATACACACACCCATACACACACCCATACACACACCCATACACACAGCATACACACACCCGTACACACAGCATACACACACCCGTACACACACCCATACACACACCCATACACACAGCATACACACACCCGTACACACAGCATACACACACCCATACACACCGCATACACACACCCATACACACCGCATACACACCCCATACACACAGCATACACACACCCGTACACACAGCATACACACACCCATACACACAGCATACACACACCCATACACACCGCATACACACACCCGTACACACAGCATACACACACCGCATACACACCGCATACACACACCGCATACACACCGCATACACACACCCGTACACACAGCATACACACACCGCATACACACACCCGTACACACCGCATACACACACCGCATACACACCGCATACACACACCCGTACACACAGCATACACACACAGCATACACACACCCGTACACACACCCCATACACACAGCATACACACACCCGTACACACAGCATACACACACCCGTACACACACCCATACACACACCCGTACACACAGCATACACACACCGCATACACACCGCATACACACACCCATACACACAGCATACACACACCCGTACACACAGCATACACACACCGCATACACACACCCGTACACACAGCATACACACACCCGTACACACAGCATACACACACCCATACACACATCATACACACACCCGTACACACACCCATACACACACCCATACACACAGCATACACACACCCGTACACACAGCATACACACACCCGTACACACACCCATACACACACCCATACACACAGCATACACACACCCGTACACACAGCATACACACACCCATACACACCGCATACACACACCCATACACACCGCATACACACCCCCATACACACAGCATACACACACCCGTACACACAGCATACACACACCCATACACACAGCATACACACACCCATACACACCGCATACAACACACCGTACACACAGCATACACACACCGCATACCACACGCATACACACACCGCATACACACACCGCATACACACACCCGTACACACAGCATACACACACCGCATACACACACCCGTACACACCGCATACACACACCGCATACACACCGCATACACACACCCGTACACACAGCATACACACACAGCATACACACACCCGTACACACAGCATACACACACCCGTACACACAGCATACACACACCCATACACACCGCATACACACACCCGTACACACAGCATACACACACCGCATACACACCGCATACACACACCGCATACACACCGCATACACACACCCGTACACACAGCATACACACACCCGTACACACCGCATACACACACCGCATACACACCGCTTACACACACCCGTACACACAGCATACACACACAGCATACACACACCCGTACACACAGCATACACACACCCGTACACACAGCATACACACACCCATACACACCGCATACACACACCCGTACACACAGCATACACACACCGCATACACACCGCATACACACACCGCATACACACCGCATACACACACCCGTACACACAGCATACACACACCGCATACACACACCCGTACACACCGCATACACACACCGCATACACACCGCATACACACACCCGTACACACAGCATACACACACAGCATACACACACCCGTACACACAGCATACACACACCCATACACACAGCATACACACACCCGTACACACAGCATACACACACCCATACACACAGCATACACACACCCGTACACACAGCATACACACACCGCATACACACACCCGTACACACAGCATACACACACCCGCACACACAGCATACACACACCCATACACACAGCATACACACACCCGTACACACAGCATACACACACCCGTACACACAGCATACACACACCCATACACACAGCATACACACACCCGTACACACAGCATACACACACCCATACACACAGCATACACACCGCATACACACACCCATACACACAGCATACACACACCCGTACACACACCCATACACACCGCATACACACACCCGTACACACAGCATACACACACCCATACACACCGCATACACACACCCATACACACAGCATACACACACCCGTACACACAGCATACACACACCCGTACACACAGCATACACACACCGCATACACACAGCATACACACACCCGTACACACACCCATACACACACCCGTACACACACAGCATCAGTCTGTGGTTAGTCATCAGGAGTTCACAGAGTCATGGGAAAGGTTATTCCAGGTCACACAGCTAACTCTCTTTCTGTCTCTCTCCTCTCTCTCTCTCCTCTCTCTCTCCTCTCTCTCTGTGTCTCTCTCTCTCTCTGTGTCTCTCTCTCTCTCTCTCTCTCTCTGTGTCTCTCTCTCTGTGTCTCTCTCTCTCTCTCTCTGTCTCTCTCTCCTCTCTCTCTCTCCTCTCTCTCTGTGTCTCTCTCTCTCTCTGTGTCTCTCTCTCTCTGTGTCTCTCTCTCTGTGTCTCTCTCTCTGTGTCTCTCTCTCTCTCTCTCTCTGTCTCTCTCTCCTCTCTCTCTCTCTCTCTCTCTCTCTCTCTCTCTGTGTCTCTCTCTCTGTGTCTCTCTGTCTCTCTCTCTCTGTGTCTCTCTCTCTGTGTCTCTCTCTCTCTCTCTCTCTCTCTGTCTCTCTGTCTCTCTCTCTCTCTCTCTCTCTCTCCCCTATAGGAGAGGTGTACTAGGTCTCAGCCTCCCTGTAATTCTACCTCTGCTGTGTTTCAGGCCGAAGCCAAGTGAGTTAACATGTTTTATTGTTTGTGTTGGGGTGTGTGTGTGTTTGTGTGAGTTAATCGTGTGTGTGTGTGTGTGTGTGTACAGGGCAGCTGTAGAGGATGGCAGTGGAGAGGCCCATATTTGGTTCTCCTGTCCAGTAATTTCCGGTCTACTGGGGTTAGCCACGCCCCAGTGGGAGGGGCTTCAGAGGTCACTGAGGGTCAGAGGTCACCTCAGAGTCTACACACGGGGGCGGAGCCTGGTGAGGTCACTTAATCAGTCAATCAATTAATCACTTTTTGTACGTCCTTCTAGTGGGCACTTTATTGAATCTGAAATGGCACCATGTCCCTTATATAACATGTCTGAAATGGCACCATGTCCCTTATATAACATGTCTGAAATGGCACCATGTCCCTTATATAACATGTCTGAAATGGCACCATGTCCCTTATATAACATGTCTGAAATGGCACCTTGTCCCTTATATAACATGTCTGAAATGGCACCTTGTCCCTTATATAACATGTTATGTGTCTGAAATGGCACCCTGTCCCTTATATAACATGTCTGAAATTGCACCTTGTCCCTTATATAACATGTCTGAAATGGCACCTTGTCCCTTAAATAACATGTTATGAGTCTGAAATGGCACCTTGTCCCTTAAATAACATGTTATGAGTCTGAAATGGCACCATGTCCCTTATATAACATGTTATGAGTCTGAAATGGCACCCTGTCCCTTATATAACATGTTATGTGTCTGAAATGGCACCCTGTCCCTTATATAACATGTCTGAAATGCCACCTTGTCCCTTAAATAACATGTTATGAGTCTAAAATGGCACCCTGTCCCTTATATAACATGTTATGTGTCTGAAATGGCACCTTGTCCCTTATATAACATGTTATGTGTCTGAAATGGCACCTTGTCCCTTATATAACATGTTATGTGTCTGAAATGGCACCCTGTCCCTTATATAACATGTCTGAAATGGCACCCTGTCCCTTATATAACATGTTATGAGTCTGAAATGGCACCCTGTCCCTTATATAACATGTCTGAAATGGCACCTTGTCCCTTATATAACATGTCTGAAATGGCACCTTGTTCCTTATATAACATATTATGAGTCTGAAATGGCACCCTGTCCCTTATATAACATGTCTGAAATGGCACCTTGTCCCTTATATAACATGTTATGTGTCTGAAATGGCACCCTGTCCCTTATATAACATGTCTGAAATTGCACCTTGTCCCTTATATAACATGTCTGAAATGGCACCTTGTCCCTTAAATAACATGTTATGAGTCTGAAATGGCACCTTGTCCCTTAAATAACATGTTATGTGTCTGAAATGGCACCCTGTCCCTTATATAACATGTTATGTGTCTGAAATGGCACCCTGTCCCTTATGTAACATGTCTGAAATGACACCTTGTCCCTTAAATAACATGTTATGAGTCTAAAATTGCACCCTGTCCCTTATATAACATGTTATGTGTCTGAAATTGCACCTTGTCCCTTATATAACATGTTATGTGTCTGAAATGGCACCCTGTCCCTTATATAACATGTCTGAAATGGCACCCTGTCCCTTATATAACATGTTATGTGTTTGAAATGGCACCTTGTCCCTTATATAACATGTCTGAAATGGCACCATGTCCCTTATATAACATGTTATGAGTCTGAAATGGCACCATGTCCCTTATATAACATGTTATGAGTCTGAAATGGCACCCTGTCCCTTATATAACATGTTATGTGTCTGAAATGGCACCCTGTCCCTTTTATAACATGTCTGAAATGCCACCTTGTCCCTTAAATAACATGCTATGAGTCTGAAATGGCACCCTGTCCCTTATATAACATGTTATGTGTCTGAAATGGCAACTTGTCCCTTATATAACATGTTATGTGTCTGAAATGGCACCCTGTCCCTTATATAACATGTTATGTGTCTGAAATGGCACCCTGTCCCTTATATAACATGTCTTAAATTGCACCTTGTCCCTTATATAACATGTCTGAAATGGCACCTTGTCCCTTAAATAACATGTTATTAGTCTGAAATGGCACCTTGTCCCTTAAATAACATGTTATGAGTCTGAAATGGCACCTTGTCCCTTATATAACATGTCTGAAATGGCACCCTGTCCCTTTTATAACATGTTATGAGTCTGAAATGGCACCCTGTCCCTTATATAACATGTTATGAGTCTGAAATGGCACCCTGTCCCTTATATAACATGTTATGAGTCTGAAATGGCACCTTGTCCCTTATATAACATGTTATGAGTCTGAAATTGCACCCTGTCCCTTATATAACATGTCTGAAATGGCACCCTGTCCCTTATATAACGTGTTATGAGTCTGAAATGACACCTTGTCCCTTATATAACATGTCTGAAATGGCACCCTCTCCCTTAAATAACATGTTATGAGTCTGAAATGGCACCCTGTCCCTTATATAACATGTCTGAAATGGCACCTTGTCCCTTATATAACATGTTATGAGTCTGAAATGGCACCTTGTCCCTTAAATAACATGTTATGAGTCTGAAATGGCACCTTGTCCCTTATATAACATGTCTGAAATGGCACCCTGTCCCTTATATAACATGTTATGTGTCTGAAATGGCACCTTGTCCCTTATGTTATGAGTCTGAAATGGCACCCTGTCCCTTATATAACATGTTATGTGTCTGAAATGGCACCCTGTCCCATATATAACATGTTATGTGTCTGAAATGGCACCTTGTCCCTTATATAACATGTTATGAGTCTGAAATGGCACCTTGTCCCTTATATAACATGTCTGAAATGGCACCTTGTCCCTTAATAACATGCTATGAGTCTGAAATGGCACCCTGTCCCTTATATAACATGTTATGACTGAAATGGCACCTTGTCCCTTATATAACTGTCTGAAATGGCACCTTGTCCCTTATAACATGCTATTAGTCTGAAATGGCACCTGTCCCTTATATAACATGTCTGAAATGGCACCTTGTCCCTTATATAACATGTTATGAGTCTGAAATGGCACCTTGTCCCTTATATAACATGTCTGAAATGCCACCTTGTCCCTTAAATAACATGTTATGAGCCTGAAATGGCACCCTGTCCCTTATATAACATGTTATGTGTCTGAAATGGCACCATGTCCCTTATATAACATGTTGTGTTTGTGCAGGTGTGTGACGTGGATGCTGAAGACCCTCTCCTCCGGTACCTGTCCTGTGTGTGTAGCAGCAGCGCTGTGTGTCGTCCCCTGACTCTCATCTGCACGCTACACACACGTTCACACACACCTGCTGCACGCAGACAGGGTGAGTACACACACACACACACACGGGTATGCAGTCCGTGACCTCTCAGATACACACATTGAGTTCACCCACGTGTGTGTGTGTGTGTGTGTGTGTGTGTGTGTGTGTGTGTGTGTGTGTGTGTGTGTGTGTGTGTGTGTGTGTGTGTGTTTGCAGACTCTGCCCAGCTGAAGAGGTTTACCCGAGGAGACAGAGAGTTTGTTACTCGGATGCCCCCCCCTCTCCAACTCACCTGTACACACATCCTGGAGGAGAGAGAGCAGGACTGAGGGAGGGAGACTGAGAGAGGGACTGAGGGACAGAATGAGGGAGGGAAGGGAGGGACAGAGCGAGAACGAGGGAGGGACTGAGAGTAGGATACAGACATGGAGAGAGGGAGGCTGTTTATGTAATCAAATGTTGATCTGTTGTTAATAAATGTTTTTTAATTTTTCTTGTGTGTTTTTGCTACTCATGTCTCCCACACATTCTCCATCTGTCTAAACAGAAAGCCTGCAGTAGGAGGACCAAACACACACACACACCTGGCCCAGCGACTCTACTGAGACAGCTGGAGACTAAAGGAGGGTAGTAAACAGAAAGCCTGCAGTAGGAGGACCAAACACACACACACACACACCTGGCCCAGCGACTCCACTGAGACAGCTGGAGACTAAAGGAGGGTAGTAAACAGGGCCACAAGGTTCCCTCACTGTAAAAGTACTTGAATTTGGGACACTCTGAAAGTGCTGGAACAACTTGAAAATCTGACATTTTCTCAAGTTGGTACTTGAAAAGTAGTTGAATTAAAATGAAAGGAGAACAGAAAATAATCAAATATGTTAATATAAAAAATATTAGAAAAATGGTATTGGCCTTTCATTCCACCCAGTTTTATTTCCTCCCGTTCTGGTTGCCAGGTCAGATCGCTCATTCCACCCACTCACTTTTTTACTCACTTTTTTATGTAGTTAATTATCGTTTATTATTGTGTTCTCAGCGTTGATCAACTCTCAGAAGGCTTCTTGATCTGATTTCTAATCGCAAATGATTCATGTATGCTAGTTATGTTGTCCTGCTCCCAGATTGGCCTTGTTAGTTATGTTGGCCTGCTCCCAGATTGGCCTTGTTGGTTATGTTCTCCTGCTCCCAGATTGGCCTTGTTAGTTATGTTGGCCTGCTCCCAGATTGGCCTTGTTAGTTATGTTCTCCTGCTCCCAGATTGGCCTTGTTAGTTATGTTGTCCTGCTCCCAGATTGGCCTTGTTAGATATGTTGGGCTGCTCCCAGATTGGCCTTGTTGGGTTGCTCCCAGATTGGCCTTGTTAGTTATGTTGTCCTGCTCCCAGATTGGCCTTGTTGGCCTGCTCCCAGATTGGCCTTGTTAGTTATGTTGTCCTGCTCCCAGATTGGCCTTGTTAGTTATGTTGGGCTGCTCCCAGAATGGCCTTGTTATGTATGTTGTCCTTCTCCCAGATTGGCCTTGTTGGGCTGCTCCCAGATTGGCCTTGTTAGTTATGTTGTCCTGCTCCCAGATTGGCCTTGTTAGTTATGTTGTCCTGCTCCCAGATTGGCCTTGTTGGTTATGTTGTCCTGCTCCCAGATTGGCCTTGTTAGATATGTTGGGCTTCTCCCAGATTGGCCTTGTTGGGTTGCTCCCAGATTGGCCTTGTTAGTTATGTTGTCCTGCTCCCAGATTGGCCTTGTTGGCCTGCTCCCAGATTGGCCTTGTTAGTTATGTTGTCCTGCTCCCAGATTGGCCTTGTTAGTTATGTTGGGCTGCTCCCAGAATGGCCTTGTTAGTTATGTTGTCCTTCTCCCAGATTGGCCTTGTTGGGCTGCTCCCAGATTGGCCTTGTTAGTTATGTTGTCCTGCTCCCAGATTGGCCTTGTTAGTTATGTTGTCCTGCTCCCAGATTGGCCTTGTTAGTTATGTTGGGCTGCTCCCAGATTGGCCTTGTTGGGCTGCTCCCAGATTGGCCTTGTTAGTTATGTTGTCCTGCTCCCAGATTGGCCTTGTTAGTTATGTTGGGCTGCTCCCAGAATGGCCTTGTTAGTTATGTTGGGCTGCTCCCTGATTGGCCTTGTTGGGCTGCTCCCAGATTGGCCTTGTTAGTTATGTTGGGCTGCTCCCAGATTGGCCTTGTTAGTTATGTTGGGCTGCTCCCTGATTGGCCTTGTTGGGCTGCTCCCAGATTGGCCTTGTTAGTTATGTTGGGCTTCTCCCAGATTGGCCTTGTTAGTTATGTTGTCCTGCTCCCAGATTGGCCTTGTTAGTTATGTTGTCCTGCTCCCAGATTGTCCTTGTTAGTTATGTTGTCATGCTCCCAGATTGGCCTTGTTAGTTATGTTGTCCTTCTCCCAGATTGGGAGAGAGGTTATACGCAGAGAGAGGAAGCATTGAAGCAAGCAGGGAGAGGTTATACACAGAGAGAGGAAGCAAGCAGGGAGAGAGGTTATACACAGAGAGAGGAAGCAAGCAGGGAGAGGTTATACACAGAGAGAGGAAGCAAGCAGGGAGAGAGGTTATACACAGAGAGAGGAAGCAAGCAGGGAGAGAGGTTATACACAGAGAGAGGAAGCAAGCAGGGAGAGAGGTTATACACAGAGAGAGGAAGCAAGCAGGGAGAGAGGTTATACACAGAGAGAGGAAGCAAGCAGGGAGAGAGGTTATACACAGAGAGAGGAAGCAAGCAGGGAGAGAGGTTATACACAGAGAGAGGAAGCAAGCAGGGAGAGAGGTTATACACAGAGAGAGGAAGCAAGCAGGGAGAGAGGTTATACACAGAGAGAGGAAGCAAGCAGGGAGAGAGGTTATACACAGAGAGAGGAAGCAAGCAGGGGAGAGGTTATACACAGAGAGAGGAAGCAAGCAGGGGAGAGAGGTTATACACAGAGAGAGGAAGCAAGCAGGGAGAGAGGTTATACACAGAGAGAGGAAGCAAGCAGGGAGAGAGGTTATACACAGAGAGAGGAAGCAAGCAGGGAGAGAGGTTATACACAGAGAGAGGAAGCAAGCAGGGAGAGAGATTATACACAGAGAGAGGAAGCAAGCAGGGAGAGAGGTTATACACAGAGAGAGGAAGCAAGCAGGGAGAGAGGTTATACACAGAGAGAGGAAGCAAGCAGGGAGAGAGGTTATACACAGAGAGAGGAAGCAAGCAGGAGAGAAGAGGTATACACAGCAAGCAGGGAGAGAGGTTATACACAGAGAGAGGAAGCAAGCAGGGAGAGAGGTTATACACAGAGAGAGGAAGCAAGCAGGGAGAGAGGTTATACACAGAGAGAGGAAGCAAGCAGGGAGAGAGGTTATACACAGAGAGAGGAAGCAAGCGGGGAGAGAGGTTATACACAGAGAGAGGAAGCAAGCAGGGAGAGAGGTTATACACAGAGAGAGGAAGCAAGCAGGGAGAGAGGTTATACACAGAGAGAGGAAGCAAGCAGGGAGAGAGGTTATACACAGAGAGAGGAAGCAAGCAGGGAGAGAGATTATACACAGAGAGAGGAAGCAAGCAGGGAGAGAGGTTATACACAGAGAGAGGAAGCAAGCAGGGAGAGAGGTTATACACAGAGAGAGGAAGCAAGCAGGGAGAGAGGTTATACACAGAGAGAGGAAGCAAGCAGGGAGAGAGGTTATACACAGAGAGAGGAAGCAAGCAGGGAGAGAGGTTATACACAGAGAGAGGAAGCAAGCAGGGAGAGAGGTTATACACAGAGAGAGGAAGCAAGCAGGGAGAGAGGTTATACACAGAGAGAGGAAGCAAGCAGGGAGAGAGGTTATACACAGAGAGAGGAAGCAAGCAGGGAGAGAGGTTATACACAGAGAGAGGAAGCAAGCAGGGAGAGAGGTTATACACAGAGAGAGGAAGCAAGCAGGGAGAGAGGTTATACACAGAGAGAGGAAGCAAGCAGGGAGAGAGGTTATACACAGAGAGAGGAAGCAAGCAGGGAGAGAGGTTATACACAGAGAGAGGAAGCAAGCAGGGAGAGAGGTTATACTGTAAAAGGGTGCGTCCTGACGGCGGAGAAGTCAGGCGCAGGAGAGCAGAAACAGTGTTTACAACGGAGCAGTTTAATAATAAAAACCTCCGTAAAATAGAACAAACAAACAATGGGTAACAAAACCCGTCACACACCAGCGCACGTGCACGTGCACACGCTCTAAACAATACCGGACAAGGACATGGGGGGAACAGAGGGTTAAATACACAACATGTCATGATGGAATTGAAACCAGGTGTGGTAGGAAGACAAGACAAAACAAATGGAAAATGAAAAGTAGATCGATGATGGCTAGAGACCGCCGCCCGACCAAGGAGAGTCATGGTGAAGGGCTGTAGGAAGTCAGGCGCTGGAGAGCAGATAGTTGGTCGCAAAATGGAGACTTTTATTGGCGACCCATAAGCACACGGAACAAACTAACACGAAATACAAATAAGGGTTTTAACATAACCCAGTGGAACCAGGCTAACGTGCGCATATCTGGTGGAGGTAACTCCATCACCTCTATACTCTACTGTCAATGTCCTGTATATCTGGTGGAGGTAACTCCATCACCTCTATACTCTACTGTCAATGTCCTGTATATCTGGTGGAGGTAACTCCATCACCTCTATACTCTACTGTCAATGTCCTGTATATCTGGTGGAGGTAACTCCATCACCTCTATACTCTACTGTCAATGTCCTGTATATCTGGTGGAGGTCACTCCATCACCTCTATACTCTACTGTAAATGTCCTGTATATCTGGTGGAGGTAACTCCATCACCGCTATACTCTACTGTCAATGTCCTGTATATCTGGTGGAGGTAACTCCATCACCTCTATACTCTACTGTCAATGTCCTGTATATCTGGTGGAGGTCACTCCATCACCTCTATACTCTACTGTCAATGTCCTGTATATCTGGTGGAGGTAACTCCATCACCTCTATACTCTACTGTCAATGTCCTGTATATCTGGTGGAGGTAACTCCATCACCTCTATACTCTACTGTCAATGTCCTGTATATCTGGTGGAGGTAACTCCATCACCTCTATACTCTACTGTCAATGTCCTGTATATCTGGTGGAGGTCACTCCATCACCTCTATACTCTACTGTCAATGTCCTGTATATCTGGTGGAGGTAACTCCATCACCTCTATACTCTACTGTCAATGTCCTGTATATCTGGTGGAGGTCACTCCATCACCTCTATACTCTACTGTCAATGTCCTGTATATCTGGTGGAGGTCACTCCATCACCTCTATACTCTACTGTCAATGTCCTGTATATCTGGTGGAGGTAACTCCATCACCTCTATACTCTACTGTCAATGTCCTGTATGTCTGGTGGAGGTCACTCCATCACCTCTATACTCTACTGTCAATGTCCTGTATATCTGGTGGAGGTAACTCCATCACCTCTATACTCTACTGTCAATGTCCTGTATATCTGGTGGAGGTAACTCCATCACCTCTATACTCTACTGTCAATGTCCTGTATATCTGGTGGAGGTAACTCCATCACCTCTATACTCTACTGTCAATGTCCTGTATGTCTGGTGGAGGTCACTCCATCACCTCTATACTCTACTGTCAATGTCCTGTATATCTGGTGGAGGTCACTCCATCACCTCTATACTCTACTGTCAATGTCCTGTATATCTGGTGGTCACTCCATCACCTCTATACTCTACTGTCAATGTCCTGTATATCTGGTGGAGGTAACTCCATCACCTCTATACTCTACTGTCAATGTCCTGTATATCTGGTGGAGGTAACTCCATCACCTCTATACTCTACTGTCAATGTCCTGTATATCTGGTGGAGGTAACTCCATCACCTCTATACTCTACTGTCAATGTCCTGTATATCTGGTGGAGGTAACTCCATCACCTCTATACTCTACTGTCAATGTCCTGTATATCTGGTGGAGGTAACTCCATCACCTCTATACTCTACTGTCAATGTCCTGTATATCTGGTGGAGGTAACTCCATCACCTCTATACTCTACTGTCAATGTCCTGTATATCTGGTGGAGGTAACTCCATCACCTCTATACTCTACTGTCAATGTCCTGTATATCTGGTGGAGGTAACTCCATCACCTCTATACTCTACTGTCAATGTCCTGTATATCTGGTGGAGGTAACTCCATCACCTCTATACTCTACTGTCAATGTCCTGTATATCTGGTGGAGGTAACTCCATCACCTCTATACTCTACTGTCAATGTCCTGTATATCTGGTGGAGGTAACTCCATCACCTCTATACTCTACTGTCAATGTCCTGTATATCTGGTGGAGGTAACTCCATCACCTCTATACTCTACTGTCAATGTCCTGTATATCTGGTGGAGGTAACTCCATCACCTCTATACTCTACTGTCAATGTCCTGTATATCTGGTGGAGGTAACTCCATCACCTCTATACTCTACTGTCAATGTCCTGTATATCTGGTGGAGGTAACTCCATCACCTCTATACTCTACTGTCAATGTCCTGTATATCTGGTGGAGGTAACTCCATCACCTCTATACTCTACTGTCAATGTCCTGTATATCTGGTGGAGGTAACTCCATCACCTCTATACTCTACTGTCAATGTCCTGTATATCTGGTGGAGGTAACTCCATCACCTCTATACTCTACTGTCAATGTCCTGTATCTGGTAGTCCATCACCTCTATACTCTACTGTCAATGTCCTGTATATCTGGTGGAGGTAACTCCATCACCTCTATACTCTACTGTCAATGTCCTGTATGTCTGGTGGAGGTAACTCCATCACCTCTATACTCTACTGTCAATGTCCTGTATATCTGGTGGAGGTAACTCCATCACCTCTATACTCTACTGTCAATGTCCTGTATATCTGGTGGAGGTAACTCCATCACCTCTATACTCTACTGTCAATGTCCTGTATATCTGGTGGAGGTAACTCCATCACCTCTATACTCTACTGTCAATGTCCTGTATATCTGGTGGAGGTAACTCCATCACCTCTATACTCTACTGTCAATGTCCTGTGTCTGGTGGAGGTAACTCCATCACCTCTATACTCTACTGTCAATGTCCTGTATATCTGGTGGAGGTAACTCCATCACCTCTATACTCTACTGTCAATGTCCTGTATATCTGGTGGAGGTAACTCCATCACCTCTATACTCTACTGTCAATGTCCTGTATATCTGGTGGAGGTAACTCCATCACCTCTATACTCTACTGTCAATGTCTTGTATATCTGTTGGAGGTAACTCCATCACCTCTATACTCTACTGTCAATGTCCTGTATATCTGGTGGTCACTCCATCACCTCTATACTCTACTGTCAATGTCCTGTATATCTGGTGGAGGTCACTCCATCACCTCTATACTCTACTGTCAATGTCCTGTATATCTGGTGGAGGTAACTCCATCACCTCTATACTCTACTGTCAATGTCCTGTATATCTGGTGGAGGTAACTCCATCACCTCTATACTCTACTGTCAATGTCCTGTATATCTGGTGGTCACTCCATCACCTCTATACTCTTTCCTGACAGCTAGACACATCACTCTCTCTCTGCAGAACACATGAGTTTTAACCACGCCTCTAAACAGGGAGGTTGTGTCTCAGTACCAATCAATTGCCAGGACTGCAGATATGGGAGGGGCTGTAGTTTGGAGATAGACTGAGGAGGATGCATTTTTGACTGGTTTTGGTGACATTTGGAAGAGAGATTGGACTTTATACGCTGAGAGGAGACGAGAAGGTGAGAAAACGAGGACAGAGGTACGGTAGAGAGAAAAAGAGAGGTGTAGAGAGAGAGAGGGGTGTGGAGAGGGGTGTAGAGAGAGAGAGGGGTGTAGAGAGAGAGAGAGGTATAGAGAGAGAGAGGGGTGTAGAGAGAGAGAGAGGTATAGAGAGAGAGAGGGGTGTAGAGAGAGAGAGAGAGGTGTAGAGAGAGAGAGGGGTGTGGAGAGAGAGAGAGGTGTAGAGAGAGAGGGAGGTGTGGAGAGAGAGAGAGGTGTAGAGAGAGAGAGGGGTGTAGAGAGAGGTAGAGAGGTGTAGAGAGAGAGAGAGAGGTAGAGAGAGGGAGAGAACACCCAGAGGTGAGTACACCTCTTCTACACACGACACGTGTGTGTGTATCTGTAAACAGTGTGTGTGTGTGTGTGTGTGTGTGTGTGTTGCGTGTCTACATTGGTGTCTGATCAGGGTTCAGCGGAATGTTGCCCTGATTGGCTGATGGTACTTGCTGTCTGCAGGCCTCTGCTGTTGTCATACTTTTAGTGGCTCTCTGATATAGTAGTATAATAGTAGTAGTATAGTAGTAGTAGTATAGTGGTATAGTAGTAGTAGTATAGTGGTATAGTGGTATAGTAGTATAGTAGTATAGTGGTAGTTTAGTAAAAGCAGTATAGTAGTATAGTAGTATAGTGGTAGATGGTAGTATAGTAGTATAGTAGTATAGTAACAGTAGTATAGTAGTATAGTAACAGTAGTATAGTAACAGTAGTATAGTAGTATAGTGGTAGTATAGTAACAGTAGTATAGTAGTATAGTAACAGTAGTATAGTAGTATAGTAGTAGTATAGTAACAGTAGTATAGTAGTAGTAGTAGTAGCAGTAGTAGTAGCAGTAGTAGTAGTAGCAGTAGTAGTAGTAGTAGCAGTAGTAGTAGTAGTAGTAGTAGTAGTAGTAGTAGTAGTAGTAGTAGTAGTAGCAGGAGTAGTAGTAGTAGTAGTAATAGTAGTAGTAGTAGTAGTAGCAGTAGTAGTAGCAGGAGTAGTAGTAGTAGTAGTAGTAGTAGTAGTAGCAGTGATAGTGGTATTGTGGTAGTCGAGGTGAGAGTGGTATTGTGGTAGTCGAGGTGAGAGTGGTATTGTGGTAGTCGAGGTGAGAGTGGTATTGTGGTAGTCGAGGTGAGAGTGGTATTGTGGTAGTCGAGGTGAGAGTGTATGTGTTCAACATGCTTTTCTTCAAAATGGCCTCAGGTTGTGTGTGTGAGAGAGAGCATTTGTTTTGTCAGTAGATAATATGATGGTAGTTTTGTTTAGAAGGTCAGTGTGTGTTTGATGTTTAGGGTCATTGCTCTGTGTGATGTGTCTGTATACACAGTGACAGAATCACAGGCCTGTCTGTCTGTCTGCCTGCCTGCCTGCCTGCCTGCCTGCCTGCCTGCCTGCCTGCCTGTCTGTCTGTCTGTCTGTCTGTCTGTCTGTCTGTCTGTCGAGGTATTACCTGAATGTATAACGTAGACTGAAACGTTTAACTGTTGTCATGGTCTGTCGTCTCTAGGTATTAAACTAATGCTGTGTTGTCAGGTCTGTCGTCTCTAGGTATTAAACTAATGCTGTGTTGTCTGTTGTCGCTAGGTATTAAACTAATGCTGTGTTGTCTGTTGTCTCTAGGTATTAAACTAATGCTGTGTTGTCAGGTCTGTCATCTCTAGGTATTAAACTAATGCTGTGTTGTCTGTCATCTCTAGGTATTAAACTAATGCTGTGTTGTCTGTTGTCTCTAGGTATTAAACTAATGCTGTGTTGTCTGTTGTCTCTAGGTATTAAACTAATGCTGTGTTGTCATGGTTTTAGAGTATTTGTGGGTTGGATTAAGGGTCATCTTTTATTGTGTTGCCTTATTTCGCCAGACTGAAAGGACGGCCCCCTTTGTGTGTTTTGTTTGCCGAGCTGTTAATAAAGTTAATCAAATTAAACATTCGGCACGCTCGCACTCTGACCTCTCCTCTCAGCCTATCACAGGCCTTACTCCACCACACGCAGCCAACCAGGAGACGGATCACTAAGGAAGCCCTTTGCTACGGTTTAACTCGCACACACAAACCAAAATCAAATGTTGTTACCTACAAGCTCCTAACCAACAATGCAGTTTTAAGAAAATATTTACTAAATAAACTAAAGTTAAAAAAAAGTAACACAATAAAATAACAAAACGAGGCTATATACAGGGGGTACCGGTACAGAGTCAATGTGGAGGCTATATACAGGGGTACCGGTACAGAGTCAATGTGGAGGCTATATACAGGGGGTACCGGTACAGAGTCAATGTGGAGGCTATATACAGGGTGTACCGGTACAGAGTCAATGTGGAGGCTATATACAGGGGGTACCGGTACAGAGTCAATGTGGAGGCTATATACAGGGGGTACCGGTACAGAGTCAATGTGGAGGCTATATACAGGGGGTACCGGTACAGAGTCAATGTGGAGGCTATATACAGGGGGTACCGGTACAGAGTCAATGTGGAGGCTATATACAGGGGGTTACCGGTACAGAGTCAATGTGGAGGCTATATACAGGGGGTACCGGTACAGAGTCAATGTGGAGGCTATATACAGGGGTTACCGGTACAGAGTCAATGTGGAGGCTATATACAGGGGGTTACGGTACAGAGTCAATGGGGAGGCTATATACAGGGGGTACCGGTACAGAGTCAATGTGGAGGCTATATACAGGGGGTACCGGTACAGAGTCAATGTGGAGGCTATATACAGGGTATTACGGTACAGAGTCAATGTGGAGGCTATATACAGGGGGTACCGGTACAGAGTCAATGTGGAGGCTATATACATGGGGTACCGGTACAGAGTCAATGTGGAGGCTATATGCAGGGGGTACCGGTATAGAGTCAATGTGGAGGCTATATACAGGGGGTACCGGTACAGAGTCAATATGGAGGCTATATACAGGGGGGTACCGGTACAGAGTCAATGTGGAGGCTATATACAGGGGGTACCGGTACAGAGTCAATGTGGAGGCTATATACAGGGGGTACCGGTACAGAGTCAATGTGGAGGCTATATACAGGGGATACCGGTACAGAGTCAATGTGGAGGGTATATACAGGGGGTACCGGTACAGAGTCAATGTGGAGGCTATATACAGGGGGTACGGTACAGAGTCAATGTGGAGGCTATATACAGGGGGTACCGGTACAGAGTCAATGTGGAGGCTATATACAGGGGGTACCGGTACAGAGTCAATGTAGAGGCTATATACAGGGGGTACCGGTACAGAGTCAATGTGGAGGCTATATACAAGGGGGTACCGGTACAGAGTCAATGTGGAGGCTATATACAGGGGATACCGGTACAGAGTCAATGTGGAGGCTATATACAGGGGATACCGGTACAGAGTCAATGTGGAGGGTATATACAGGGGGTACCGGTACAGAGTCAATGTGGAGGCTATATACAGGGGGTACGGTACAGAGTCAATGTGGAGGCTATATACAGGGGGTACCGGTACAGAGTCAATGTGGAGGCTATATACAGGGGGTACCGGTACAGAGTCAATGTAGAGGCTATATACAGGGGGTACCGGTACCAGAGTCAATGTGGAGGCTGTATACAGGGGGTACGGTAACAGAGTCAATGTGGAGGCTATATACAGGGGGTACCGGTACAGAGTCAATGTGGAGGCTATATACAGGGGGTACCGGTACAGAGTCAATGTAGAGGCTATATACAGGGGGTACCGGTACAGAGTCAATGTGCGGGCTATATACAGGGGGTACCGGTACAGAGTCAATGTAGAGGCTATATACAGGGGGTACCGGTACAGAGTCAATGTAGAGGCTATATACAGGGGGTACCGGTACAGAGTCAATGTGGAGGCTATGTACAGGGGGTACCGGTACTGAGTCAATGTGGAGGCTATATACAGGGGGTACCGGTACAGAGTCAATGTGGAGACTATATACAGGGGGTACCGGTACAGAGTCAATGTGGAGGCTATATACAGGGGGTACCGGTACAGAGTCAATGTGGAGGCTATATACAGGGGGTACCGGTACAGAGTCAATGTGGAGGCTATATACAGGGTGTACCGGTACAGAGTCAATGTGGAGGCTATAGACAGGGGGTACCGGTACAGAGTCAATGTGGAGGCTATATACAGGGGTACCGGTACAGAGTCAATGTGGAGGCTATATACAGGGGGTACCGGTACAGAGTCAATGTGGAGGCTATATACAGGGGGTACCGGTACAGAGTCAATGTGGAGGCTATATACAGGGGGGTACCGGTACAGAGTCAATGTGGAGGCTATATACAGGGGGTACCGGTACAGAGTCAATGTGGAGGCTATATACAGGGGGTACCGGTACAGAGTCAATGTGGAGGCTATATACAGGGTATTACGGTACCGAGTCAATGTGGAGGCTATATACAGGGGGGTACCGGTACAGAGTCAATGTGGAGGCTATATACAGGGGGTACCGGTACAGAGTCAATGTGGAGGCTATATACAGGGGGTACTGGTACAGAGTCAATGTGGAGGCTATATACAGGGGGTACCGGTACAGAGTCAATGTGGAGGCTATATACAGGGGTACCGGTACAGAGTCAATGTGGAGACTATATACAGGGGGGTACCGGTACAGAGTCAATGTGGAGGCTATATACAGGGTATTACGGTACCGAGTCAATGTGGAGGCTATATACAGGGGGGTACCGGTACAGAGTCAATGTGGAGGCTATGTACAGGGGTACCGGTACAGAGTCAATGTGGAGGCTATATACAGGGGGGTACCGGTACAGAGTCAATGTGGAGGCTATATACAGGGGGTACCAGTACAGAGTCAATGTGGAGGCTATATACAGGGGGGTACCGGTACAGAGTCAATGTGGAGGCTATATACAGGGGGTACCGGTACAGAGTCAATGTGGAGACTATATACAGGGGGGTACCGGTACAGAGTCAATGTGGAGGCTATATACAGGGTATTACAGTACCGAGTCAATGTGGAGGCTATATACAGGGGGGTACCGGTACAGAGTCAATGTGGAGGCTATATACAGGGGGTACCGGTACAGAGTCAATGTGGAGGCTATATACAGGGGGGTACCGGTACAGTGTCAATGTGGAGGCTATATACAGGGGGGTACCAGTACAGAGTCAATGTGGAGGCTATATACAGGGGGTACCGGTACAGAGTCAATGTGGAGGCTATATACAGGTTAGTGGAGGTAATATGTAAACACAGTTAGGGGTAAAGTGACTATGCGTAGATAATAAAATACAAATAGCAACAGTGTTAATAAAAATGCTAATAGTCCATTTGATTCATTGTTCAGGAGTCTTATGGCTTGTGGGTATAAGCTGTTAAGAAGCCTTTTGGTAGCAGAGAGAACAGTCTGACTTGGGTGGCTGGAGTCTTACAATATTTTGGGCCTTCCTCTGACACCGCTAGTATAGAAGTCCTGGATGGCAGGAAGCTTGGCCCCAGTGATGTACTGGGCCATACGCACTACCCTCTGTTGTTGATGTAGACACCAAGGAACTTGAAGCTCTCGTCAATGAGAATGGGAGCGTGTTCTCGACCCGCCTTTTCCTGTAGATCAGCTCATTTGTCTTGATCACATTGAGTGAGAGATTGTTTTTGCACCACCATGGATTTGGAAACTGCTTTAAAGGAAATTTCTGCAGCATTAGTAAAGATGTGATCAATACATATTGATGATTTAATTCCTGTGCTGTTTGTAACTACCCTGGTAGGTTGACTGATAACCTGATCCAGCTTGAAGGCACTGGTTACAGTTTGAAGTGTTACCTTGATTGGGGCAGCTTAATGAAAGCCAGTCAATATTTAAATCACCCAGAAAATATACCTCTCTGTTGATATCACAAAACAAAACATTATCAAGCATTTCAACGGCTCAGACACGAGACGTATGTGGCAGGGTCTACAGGCAATCACGGATTACAAAATGAAAACGAGCCACGTCACGGACACCGACGTCACGCTCCCAGACAAACTAAACACCTTCTTCGCCCGCTTTGGGGCATCTTTAATACACTTTAATACAGTGCCACCGACACGGCCCGCTACCAAGGACTGTGGGCCCCCTCTCTCCTTCTGGTCTCTCGTTCTCCATGGCCGACGTGCGTAAGACATTTAAACGTATAAACCCTCGCAAGGCTGCCGGCCCAGACGGCATCCCTAGCCGCGTTCTCAGAGCATGCACAGACCAGCTGGCTGGTGTGTTTACGGACATATTCAATCAATCCCTATCCCAGTCTGCTGTCCCCACATGCTTCAAAATGGCCACCATTGTTCCTTTACCCAAGAAGGCAAAGATAACTGATCTAAATGACTATCGCCCCGTAGCGCTCCTGTCATCATGAAGTGCTTTGAGAGACTAGTCAAGGATCATATCACCTCCACCTTACCTGCCACCCTAGACCCACTTCAATTTGCATGCCGTCGCAACAGGTCCACAGAAGATGCAATCGCCATCACACTGCCCACTGCCCTAACCCACCTGGACGAGGAATACCTATGTAAGAATGCTATTCATTGGTCATCCAGGTCATCTATAAGCCTTTGCTAGGTAAAGCTCCGCCTTATCTCAGCTCACTGGTCACCATAGCAACACCCACTCGTAGCACACGCTCCAGTAGGTATATCTCACTGGTCATCCCCAAAGCCAACACCTCCTTTGGCCGCCTTTCCTTCCAGTTCTCTGCTGCCAATGACTGGAACGAATTGCAAAAATCGCTGAAGTTGGAGACTCATATCTCTCCTGTACATAGCCCATCTACCTACCTACCTCATCCCCATATTGCTTTTATTTACTTTTTTGGTCTTTTGCACCCCAGTATTTCTACTTGCACATCATCGGAACATCTATCGCTCCAGTGTTAATTTGCTAAAATGTAATTACTTTGCTACTATGGCCTATTTATTGCCTTACTTCCCTTATCTTACCTCTTTGCACACACTGTGTATAGACTTTTTCTATTGTGTTATTGACTGTATGTTTGTTTATTCCATGTGTAACTCTGTGTTGTTGTTTGTGTCGCACTGCTTTGCTTTATCTTGGCCAGGTCGCAGTTGTAAATGAGAACTTGTTCTCAACTGGCCTACCTGGTTAAATAAAGGACTTGTTCTCAACTGGCCTACCTGGTTAAATAAAGGTGAAATAAATAAATAAAATAAAATTGACTACAGTATTCAACACCTCCATGCTCATCATTTGATATGATTTAATTAATTAAGCTTAAGGCCCTGGGTCTCAACCCCGCCCTGTGCAATTGGGTCCTGGACCTTCTGACGGGCCGCCCCCAGGTGGTGAAGCTAGGAAACAACATCTCCACTTCGCTGACCCTCAACACTGGGGCC
>NW_021823142.1:47500-55418 GCF_901001165.1 Salmo trutta
TGTAGTGTCAAGTGTTGTGTGTGTGTGTGTAGTGCCTTGCTATATTATTCATCCCCCTTGGCGTTTTTCCTATTTTGTTGCATTACAACCTGTAGTTTAAATTAATTTTTATTTGTATTTCATGTAATGGACATACACAAAATAGTTTAAATTGGTGAAGTGAAATGAAAATATTTACTTGTTTAAAAAAAATTCTAAAAAATAAAAAACAGAAAAGTGGTGTGTGCTTTGTTTTCACCTCCTTTGTTATGAAGCCCCCAAATAATATCTGGTGCAACCAATTACCTTCAGGAGTCACATAATTAGTTAAATAAAGTCCACCTGTGTGCAATCTAAGTGTCACATGATCTGTCACATGATATATATGTCTCAGTATATATACACCTGTTCTGAATGGCCCCAGAGTCTGCAACACCACTAAGCAAGGGGCACCACCAAGCAAGCTGCACTATGAAGACCAAGGAGCTCTCCAAACAGGTCAGGGACAAAGTTATGGAGAACTACAGCTCAGCGTTGGGTTATAATAAAATATCAGAAACTTTGAACATCCCACGAAGCAACATTAAATCCCAAAAAATTGAAAGAATATGGCACCACAACAAACCTGCCAAGAGAGGGCCGCCCACCAAAACTCACGAACCAGGCAAGGAGGGCATTAATCAGAGGGGCAACAAAGAGACCAAAGATAAACCTGAAGGAGCTGTAAAGCTCCACAGAAGAGATTGGAGTATCTGTCCATAGGACCACTTTAAGCAGTACACTCCACAGAGCTGGGCTTTACGGAAGAGTGGCCAGAAGAAAATTAGCAAACATGTTTGGTGTTCTCCAAAAGGCATGTGGGAGACTCCCCAGACATATGGAAGAAGGTACTCTCGTCAGATAAGACTAAAATTGAGCTTTTTGGCCATCAAGGAAAACGCTATGTCTAGCGCAAACGCAACACCTCTCATCACCCCGAGAACAACATCCCCACAGTGAAGCATGGTGGTAGCAGCATCATGCTGTGGGGATGTTTTTCATCGGCAGGGACTGGGAAACTGGTCAGAATTGAAGGAATGATGGATGGCGCTAAATACAGGAAAATTCTTTAGGGAAACCTGTTTCAGTCTTCCAGAGATTTGAGACTGGGACGGAGGTTCACCTTCCAGCAGGACAATGACCCTAAGCATACTGCTAAAGCAACACTTGAGTAGTTTATTGGGAAACATGTAAATGTCTTGGAATGGCCTAGTCAAAGCCCAGACCTCAATCCAATTGAGCATCTGTGGTATGACTTAAAGATTTCTGTACACAAGCAGAACCCATCCAACTTGAAGGAGCTGGAGCAGTTTGGCCTTGAAGAATGGGGAAAAATCCCAGTGGCTAGATGTGCCAAGCTTATAGAGACATACCCCAAGAGACTTGCAGCTGTAATTGTTGCAAAAGGTGTCTCTACAAAGTATTGACTTTGTGGGGGTGAATAGTTATGCACGCTCAAGTTTTCTGTTTTTTTGTTTCACAATAAAAAATATTTTGCATCTTCAAAGTGGTAGGCATGTTGTGTAAATCAAATGTTTTTATTTATTTTTATTTCACCTTTATTTAACCAGGTAGGCCAGTTGAGAACAAGTACAAATACAACTGTGACCTGGCCAAGATAAATCAAAGCAGTGCGACAAAAACAACAACAGAGAGTTACACATGGAGTAAACAAGTGTAAAGTCAATAACACAATAGGGGAAAAATATAAAAATGTATATACAGTGTGTGCAAATGTAGAAAGGTAAGGAGGTAGGCAATAAATAGGCAGTAGAGGTGAAATAATTACAATTTAGCATTAACACTGGAGTGAAAAGATGTGCAGTGGGGTGGAAAGAGCAAGAAGATAAATAACAATATGGGGATGAGGTAGTTGGATGGGCTGTTTACAGATGGACTGTTTACAGGTGCAGCGATCGGTAAGCTGCTCTGACAGCTGGTGCTTAAAGTTAGTGAGGGAGATATGAATCTCCAGCTTCAGTGATTTTTGCAATTCGTTCCAGTCATTGGCAGCAGAGAACTGGAAGGAGAGACGGCCAAAGGAGGAATGGCTTTGGGGACGACCAGTGAAATACACCTGCTGGAGCGCGTGCTACGGGTGGGTGCTGCTATGGTGACCAGTGAACTGAGATAAGGCGGGGCTTTACCTATCAAAGACTTATAGATGACCTGTAGTGAGGGCCAGCCAACGAGATCATACAGGTCGCAGTGGTAGGTAGTATATGGGGCTTTGGTGGCAAAACGGATGGCACTGTGATAGACTGCATCCAATTTGCTGAGTAGAGTGTTGGAGGCTATTTTGTAAATGACATCGCCGAAGTCGAGGATCAGTAGGATGGTCAGTTTTACGAGGGTATGTTTGGCAGCATGAGTGAATGAGGCTTTGTTGTGAAATAGGAAGCCGATTCTAGATTTAATTTTGGATTGGAGATGCTTAATGTGGGTCTGGAAGGAGAGTTTACAGTCTAACCAGAAACCTAGGTATTTGTAGTTGTCCACGTATTCTAAGTCAGAACCGTCCAGAGTAGTGATGCTGGACGGGCGGGCAGGTGCGGGCAGCGATCGGTTGAAGAGCATGCATTTAGTTTTACTTGTATAAGAGCAGTTGGAGGCCATAGAAGGAGTGTTGTATGGCATTGAAGCTCGTTTGGAGGTTTGTTAGCACAGTGTCCAAAGAAGGGCCAGAAGTATACAGAATGGTGTCGTCTGCGTAGAGGTGACCAGCTCTGAAACCAGATTGAATAAGATGGTGGGATTCAAAATGGTCGATACAAATGATACAAACCCCACAAAAATCTATTTTAATTCCAGGCAACAAAATAGGAAAAATGCCAATGGGGGTGAATACTTTCGGAAGCCACTGTAGTGTATAGTGTGTGTGTAGTGTATAGTGTGTGTGTGTGTGTGTGTGTAGTGTATAATGTGTGTGTGTGTGTATAATGTGTGTGTAGTGTATAATGTGTGTGTAGTGTATAATGTGTGTGTGTGTGTGTGTGTAGTGTATAATGTGTGTGTGTGTGTATAATGTGTGTGTAGTGTATAATGTGTGTGTAGTGTATAATGTGTGTGTAGTGTATAATGTGTGTGTAGTGTATAATGTGTGTGTGCAGTGTATAATGTGTGTGTGTAGTGTATAATGTGTGTGTGTAGTGTATAATGTGTTGTGTGTAGTGTATAATGTGTGTGTGTAGTGTATAATGTGTGTGTGTAGTGTATAATGTGTGTGTGTGTGTGTAGCGTATAGTGTGTGTGTGTAGTGTATAATGTGTGTGTGTGTGTGTGTGTAGTGTATAATGTGTGTGTGTGTGTATAATGTGTGTGTAGTGTATAATGTGTGTGTAGTGTATAATGTGTGTGTAGTGTATAATGTGTGTGTAGTGTATAATGTGTGTGTGCAGTGTATAATGTGTGTGTGTAGTGTATAATGTGTGTGTGTAGTGTATAATGTGTTGTGTGTAGTGTATAATGTGTGTGTGTAGTGTATAATGTGTGTGTGTAGTGTATAATGTGTGTGTGTGTGTGTAGCGTATAATGTGTGTGTAGTGTATAATGTGTGTGTAGTGTATAATGTGTGTGTAGTGTATAATGTGTGTGTAGTGTATAATGTGTGTGTGTTTGTGTGTGTGTGTGTGTAGTGTATAATATGTGTGTAGTGTATAATGTGTGTCGTGTATAATGTGTGTGTGTGTAGTGTATAATGTGTGTGTGTGTGTGTGTGTGTGTGTGTGTGTGTGTGTGTGTGTGTGTGTGTGTGTGTGTAGGATCCAGAGGAACTCTCTATGGATGGTGGATTCACAGGGAGAGGTGTTGGAGGAGATTCCTCTGGAAGATCCAGACTCCTACTGTGCCTACAGCGCTATGGGCACCGCCACGGTGAGAGAGACAGAGACAGAGAGAGAGACAGAGAGACAGAGAGACAGAGAAAGAGAGAGAGAGAGAGAGAGTGATTGATTGATTGATTGGTTGATTGATTGATTAAATGTACTATATACAGTACCAGTCAAAAGTTTGGACACAGCGACTCATTCAGTTTTTCTTTATTTTTACTATTTTCTACATTGTAGAATAAAACAATAAAATAACACATATGGAATCATGTAGTAACCAAACAAGTGTAAAACAAATCAAAAGAGATTTGCTTGAGCCAAAAAACACAAGCAGGGGAAATCTGCCTTAATTTGAAGTTTTGGTTCCAACCGCCGTGTCTTTGTGAGATGCAGAGTAGGTTAACGGATGATCTCCGTATGTGTGGTTCCCACCGTGAAGCATGGAGGAGGAGGTGTGATGGTGTGGGGGTGTTTTTCTGGTGACACTGTCTGTGATTTATTTAGAATTCAAGGAACACTTAACCAGCATGGCTACCACAGCATTCTGCAGCGATACGCCATCCCATCTGGTTTGCGCTTAGTGGGACTATCATTTGTTTTTCAACAAGACAATGACCCAACACACCTCCAGGCTTTGTAAGGGCTATTTGACCAAGAAGGAGAGTGATTTAGTGCTGCATCAGATGACCTGGCCTCCACAATCACCCGACCTCAATCAGATGGTTTGGGATGAGTTGGACCGCAGAGTGAAGTAAAAGCAGCCAACAAGTGCTCAGCATATGTGGGAACTCCTTCAAGGCTGTTGGGAAAGCATTCAAGGTGATGCTGGTTGAGAGAATGCCAAGAAGTGTGAAAGCTGTCATCAAGAATCTCAAATATCAAATATGTTTAGATTTGTTTAACACTTTTTTGGTTACTACATGATTCCGTATGTGTTATAGTGTTGATGTCTTCACTATTATTCTACAATGTAGAAAATAGTAAAAATAATGAAAAACCCTTGAATGAGTAGGTCTGTCCAAACCTTTGACTGGTACTGTTTATCACCCTAACCCTACAGCGCTATCGCTACAGTAACACACAGAGTGTTTGTGTGTGTGTGTGTGTGTGTGTGTGTGTGTGTGTGTGTGTGTGTGTGTGTGTGTGTGAACCTGGAAGACCAGAAGTCCCTATAAAAGTAGTAAACAAACATAAATTCAACCAACTGGTGACATTTTGCCGGTCAGCATAAGGAAAAAAAAAACTATTTCTATGGGTTTAGGTTAGAATTAGGGTTAGGTTTTGGGGTTATGGTTAGGTTTAGGTGTAAGGGAAAATAGTATTTTAAATGGGAATCAATTGTGTCCCTACAAGGTTAATAAAACAAGACTTTGTGTGATTTTTATATTTGTGTGAATATGTGTATGTGTATGTGTTAGTCTTTTGTACCTCTGACTTTATGTCTCTCTCTTACAGGGGAGCGTGGTGTATGTAAATTACGGCCGCCAGGAGGATTTTGACTGGCTGCAGTCTGCGGGAGTGTCTGTGGTTGGCTGCGTGGTAGTGATGCGTGTCGGGGGCGGGGTTAGTTATGCTGAGAAGGTGCTATTGGCTCAGAAGGCTGGAGCAGGAGGAGCCTTAATCTACCCAGATCCTGCTGACATCCCTCAGGATCCTCGACGCCTCGGGCTGAACAGTTACACTGCCATATCAGAACACGTATGTTACACCGCCATATCAGAACACGTATGTTACACCGCCATATCAGAACACGTATGTTACACCGCCATATCAGAACACGTATGTGGAGACTATATACAGGGTATTACGGTACAGAGTCAATGTGGAGGCTATATACAGGGTATTACGGTACAGAGTCAATGTGGAGGCTATATACAGGGGGTACCGGTACAGAGTCAATGTGGAGGCTATATACAGGGGGTACCGGTACAGAGTCAATGTGGAGGCTATATACAGGGGGTACCGGTACAGAGTCAATGTGGAGGCTATATACAGGGGGTACCGGTACAGAGTCAATGTGGAGGCTATATACAGGGGGGTACCGGTACAGAGTCAATGTGGAGGCTATATACAGGGGGTACCGGTACAGAGTCAATGTGGAGGCTATATACAGGGGGTACCGGTACAGAGTCAATGTGGAGGTTATATACAGGGTATTACGGTACTGAGTCAATGTGGAGGCTATATACAGGGGGTACCGGTACAGAGTCAATGTGGAGGCTATATACAGGGGGTACCGGTACAGAGTCAATGTGGAGGCTATATACAGGGGGTACCGGTACAGAGTCAATGTGGAGGCTATATACAGGGGGTACCGGTACAGAGTCAATGTGGAGGCTATATACAGGGGGTACCGGTACAGAGTCAATGTGGAGGCTATATACAGGGGGTACCGGTACAGAGTCAATGTGGAGGCTATATACAGGGGGTACCGGTACAGAGTCAATGTGGAGGCTATATACAGGGGGGTACCGGTACAGAGTCATGTGGAGACTATATACAGGGGGGTACCGGTACAGAGTCAATGTGGAGGCTATATACAGGGGGTACCGGTACAGAGTCAATGTGGAGGCTATATACAGGGGTACCGGTACAGAGTCAATGTGGAGGCTATATACAGGGGGTACCGGTACAGAGTCAATGTGGAGGCTATATACAGGGGGTACCGGTACAGAGTCAGTGTGGAGGCTATATACAGGGGGTACCGGTACAGAGTCAATGTGGAGACTATATACAGGGGGTACCGGTACAGAGTCAATGTGGAGGCTATATACAGGGGGTACCGGTACAGAGTCAATGTGGAGGCTATATACAGGGGTACCGGTACAGAGTCAATGTGGAGGCTATATACAGGGGGTACCGGTACAGAGTCAATGTGGAGGCTATATACAGGGGGTACCGGTACAGAGTCAGTGTGGAGGCTATATACAGGGGGTACCGGTACAGAGTCAATGTGAAGGCTATATACAAGGGGTACCGGTACAGAGTCAATGTGGAGGCTATATACAGGGGGTACCGGTACAGAGTCAATGTGGAGGCTATATACAGGGGGTACCGGTACAGAGTCAATGTGGAGGCTATATACAGGGGGTACCGGTACAGAGTCAATGTGGAGGCTATATACAGGGGGTACCGGTACAGAGTCAATGGGGAGGCTATATACAAGGGGTACCGGTACAGAGTCAATGTGGAGGCTATATACAGGGTATTACGGTACAGAGTCAATGTGGAGACTATATACAGGGGGTACCGGTACAGAGTCAATGTGGAGGCTAGATACAGGGGGTACCGGTACAGAGTCAATGTGGAGGCTATATACAGGGGGTACCGGTACAGAGTCAATGTGGAGGCTATATACAGGGGGTACCGGTACAGAGTCAATGTGGAGGCTATATACAGGGTGTTACGGTACAGAGTCAATGTGGAGGCTATATACAGGGTGTTACGGTACAGAGTCAATGTGGAGGCTGTATACAGGGGTACCGGTACAGAGTCAATGTGGAGGCTATATACAGGGGGTACCGGTACAGAGTCAATGTGGAGGCTATATACAGGGTGTTACGGTACAGAGTCAATGTGGAGGCTATATACAGGGTGTTACGGTACAGAGTCAATGTGGAGGCTGTATACAGGGGTACCGGTCCAGAGTCAATGTGGAGGCTATATACAGGGGGTACCGGTACAGAGTCAATGTGGAGGCTATATACAGGGGGTACCGGTACAGAGTCAATGTGGAGGCTATATACAGGTGGTACCGGTACAGAGTCAATGTGGAGGCTATATACAGGGGGTACCAGTACAGAGTCAATGTGGAGGCTATATACAGGGGGTACCGGTACAGAGTCAATATGTGGGGCACCGGTTAGTCGAGGTAATTGAGGTAATATGTACATATAGGTAGAGTTATTAAAGTGACTATGCATAGATAATAACAGAGAGTAGCAGCAGCGTAAAAGAGAGGGGGGAGGGGCAATGCAAAAAGTCTGGGTAGCCATTTCATTCGCTGTTCCGGAGTCTTATGGTTTGGGGGTAGAAGCTGTTTAGAAGCCTCTTGGACCTAGACTTGGTGCTCC
>NW_021823143.1:0-5000 GCF_901001165.1 Salmo trutta
CAACAGTTCTGCCTGTGGCTACAGAACCCTGACCTGTTCACCGGATGTGCTACCTTGTCCCAGACGTGCTGTTTTCGACTCTCTCTCTCTACCGCACCTGCTGTCTCAACGTCTGAATGATCGGCTATGAAAAGTCAACTGACATTCACTCCTGAGGTACTGACATGTTGCACCCTCTACAACCACTGTGATTATTATTTGACCCTGCTGGTCATCTATGAATGTTTGAACATCTTGATGAACGATCTGGCCTTAATGGCCATGTTCTGTTATAATCTCCACCCGACACAGCCAGAAGAGGACTGGCCACCCCTCATAGCCTGGTTCCTCTCTAGGTTTCTTCCTAGGTTCTGGCCTTTCTATGGAGTTTTTCCAGGCCACCGTGCTTCTACATCTGCATTGCTTGCTGTTTGGGGTTTTTGGCTGGGTTTCTGTACAGCACTTTGAGACATCTGCCGATGTAAATAAGTGCTTTATAAATACATTTGATTGATCGATTGATAAATATGGAGTTGGTCCCCTGCTTTGCTGCTACAACAGCCTCCACTCTTCTGGGAAGGCTTTGGAACGTATCTGCGGGGACTTGCTTCATTCAGCCACAAGAGCATTAGTGAGGTTGGGCGCCGATGTTTGGCAATTAGGCCTGGCTCGCAGTCGGTGTTCCAATTCATTCTAAAGGTGTTTGATGGGGTTGAGGCCAGGGCTCTGTCTAGGCCAATCAAGTTCTTCCACCGATCTCCACAAACCATTTCTGTATGGACCTCGTTTTGCACACGTGATGCTGAAACAGGAAAGGGCCTTGCCCCCTCAGAAAAAACTGCACAGAACCGTCTAGAATGTCATTGAATAATGTAGCGTTAAGATTTACCTTCACTGGAACTAAGGGCCCTAGCCCGAACCATGAAAAATAGACCATTATTCCTCCTCCACCAAACTTTACAGTTGGCACTATGCATTGGGGCAGGTAGCATTCTCCTGGCATTCGCCAAACCCAGATTCGTCCGTCGGACTGCCAGATGGTGAAGCGTGATTCATCACTCCAGAATACGCGTTTCCATTGCTCCAGAGTCCAATGGTGGCAAGCTTTACACCACTACAGCCATCGCTTGGCATTGCGCATGGTGATCTTAGGCTTGTGTGTGGCTGCTTGGTCATGGAAACCCATTTCATGGAGCTCCCGATGAACAATTATTGTGCTGACGTTGCTTCCAGAGGCAGTTTGGAACTCAGTAGTGAGTGTTGCAACTGAGGACCGACGATTTTTACACGCTACGCGCTTCGTCACTCGGGATCCCATTCTGAAAGTTTGTGTGGCCTACCACTTCGCAGCTGAGCGCCTCACCATAACAGCACTTACAGTTGACCGGTGCAGTTCTAGCAGTGCAGAAATTTGAACTGACTTGTTGGAAAGGTGGCATCCTATGACGGTGCCACGTTGACAGTCACTGAGCTCTTCAGTAAGGCCATTCTACTGCCAATGTTTTGCTATGGAGATTGCATGGCTGTGTGCACGATTTTATACACCAGTCAGCAATGGGTGTGGATAAAATATCCAAATCCACCAATTTGAAGGAGTGTCCATATGCTTTTGTATTTATAGTGGCTCAACATTATAATTCTGAGGCTAGTGTTTGTTTACATTTAGTTTGTTTGCAAACATTGGAGTAAAACAATACCTACATGTTTCAAACAGGCCACCATAGTTCCTGTGCCCAAGAAAACCAAGGTAATCTGTCTAATTCACTATTGCCCCATAGCACCCACATCTGCATCCATGAAATGATTTGAAAGGCTGGTCATGGCTCACATCAACACTGTTATTCCAGACACCCTGGACACACTCCGATTTGCATACCATTCCAACAGACCCACAGATGATGCAATCTCAGTTGCACTCCACACTGCCTTCTCTCACGTGGATAAGAGGAACATTTATGTGAGAATACTGTTCATTGACTACAGCACAGTGCCCTCAAAGCTCATCACTAAGCTTAGGACCCTGGGATTGAACACCTCCCTCTGCAACTGGACCCTGGACTTCCTAATGAGTTGCCCCCTGGTGGTGAGGGTAGGCAACAACATATCCTCCACGCTGACCTCAACACAGGGGCCCCTCAGGGGTGTGTGCTTAGTCCCCTCCTGTACTCCCTGTTCACCCATGACTGTGTCATAAATCCAACACCATCATTAAGTTTGCTGACAACAACAGAATGTATGGGGATACAGCCTTCCCAGGTCTGCAGCTTTTTCCGCGAAGAGGTAATTTTTGTTGGTACTGTCCATATGTGGCTTGTTTTTGGTAACAGGTCCAGGAATGGCTGAAGAATTGCAACATTTACCTGGAGATAACCCTGCAGATAGTACTACTGGGGGATCTGAAAAGTCATAGTCAATCAATCAATAATATAATAATACATTTAGAAAAAATGTTTTATTTAATTTAAAATCTGTAGAAACTATGAGAGCAGAAAGTTTCTGAACTTTATGTGAAACATCACACAGCACAGTTTAAAAATATACGTCATGTCGCAACTGTCGTCATGGAGAGAAGAAGTGGACCAAAATGCAACAGAGTTAGTGTTCAGCATCATTTAATTCAAAAAAAGATCACTGGAACACTACAAAACAAGAAAATACCGACAGCTAAACAGTACTGACAGCATAACACACTGAACAGAAACAATTACCCACAACCCCAAAGAAAAACACACACTACTATATAGGACTCCCAATCAAAGGCAACTCAACACACCTGCCTTCAATTGGGAGTCCAATCCCAATTAACTAACACATAACAGAAAACTTCTGCCACGTCCTGACCAAAACGAATACAATTACGCCCTCTGCTGGTCAGGACGTGACACGTCAAATAGAAATACAACGTGGATGGTGTGGGAGGGGTTGTATGGGAGGGGTTGTATGGGAGGGGTTGTATGGGAGGGATTGAATGGAGCTGAAGGGTGGGAATAATAGCAAAAATATAACAAATGTAAAAAGTGTCTGTAAAATGTATATAGGTTCAGAACCTTTGTGAAACAGCACAGTTAAAAATATATGTCAAAAATAAATCACAAATGGGTGGTGTTCAGAGATAGACATGAGCGGTTGAGAGTAGAGGAAGGACAGGACTAAAAACAAACAAAATATAGCTATTTTAAAATGTATTTTGTCTGCAAAATGTGCATAAAATGTATTAGCTGGAAGTAGAAGCCTAAGTGTTGTTGTCCGTTAGATTACTCCAATTAGGAGAGGGGTGGTAGGGTATGTGTGTATGTGTATGTGTATTTATATGTATGTACTGTACAGTATATATGTATGCTTATTTATATATATGTGGGTATGTATGTATATGTATGTATATATATATATTTATATATATATGTATATATATACATATAAATATACTTATATATATATATGTATATATATATATATATATAAATATATATATTAATATATATATATGTATATATATATGTATATATATACATATATATATAAATATATATATTTATATGTATATGTATATATATATATAAAAATATATATATATTTATATATATGTATATATATATATATATATATATATATATATATATATATATATATATATATATATTTACAAAAAAATATATATGGGCGATTGGAAATGATGCAGACAATTCCATTGATGGAAGCTACGATACATCTGCAATATTAAAGCTGACCCCCCCGACAAAAAAAATAAAAGAACGTTTTCTGACGACCTGATGGTGGTTGAAAAGATTTGGCATGGGTCCACAGATCCTCCAAAAGTCCTACAGCAGCACCACTGAGAGCATCTTAACTGGCTGCATCACCGCCTGGTGTGGAAACTGCTTGTCATCCGACCATACGGCAATACAGAGGGTAGTGCGTACGGCCCAGTGGGGCCGAGCTGCCTGCCATCCAGGACCTCTATACCAGGCGGTGTCAGAGGAAGGACCTAAAGATTTTCAAAGACTCCAGCCACCCAAGTCGTAGACTGTTGTCTCTGCTACCGCACGACAAGCGGTACCAAGTCTGGAATCAAAAGGACCCTGAATAGCTTTTACCTCCAAGCCATGAGACTGGTAAATAGTTAGTTATAAAGTTAGTTAAATAGTCAGTTAAATAGTTGACACAACAGTTACCCAGAAAACCTTTTTGCACTAACTATTTTGACTCATCACATGCATTGCTGCTACTGTTTACTATCACTTTATTCCTACCTATATGTACATATCTACCTCAACTACCTCGTTCCCCTGCGCATGGACTCAGTACTGGTACCCCCTGTATAAAGCCATGTTATCATTACACATGGACTCAGTACTGGTACTCCCTGTATAAAGCCATGTTATCATTACACATGGACTCAGTACTGGTACTCCCTGTATAAAGCCATGTTATCATTACACATGGACTCAGTACTGGTACTCCCTGTATAAAGCCATGTTATCATTACACATGGACTCAGTACTGGTACCCCTGTATAAAGCCATGTTATCATTATTCAGTACTGGTACTCCTGTATAAAGCCATGTTATCATTACTCAGTACTGGTACTTCCTGTATAAAGCCATGTTATCATTACTCAGTACTGGTACTTCCTGTATAAAGCCATGTTATCATTACTCAGTACTGGTACTTCCTGTATAAAGCCATGTTATCATTACTCAGTACTGGTACTTCCTGTATAAAGCCATGTTATCATTACTCAGTACTGGTACTTCCTGTATAAAGCCATGTTATCATTACTCAGTACTGGTACTTCCTGTATAAAGCCATGTTATCATTACTCAGTACTGGTACTTCCTGTATAAAGCCATGTTATCATTACTCAGTACTGGTACTTCCTGTATAAAGCCATGTTATCATTACTCAGTACTGGTACTTCCTGTATAAAGCCATGTTATCATTACTCAGTACTGGTACTCCTGTATAAAGCCATGTTATCATTACTCAGTACTGGTACTCCTGTATAAAGCCATGTTATCATT
>NW_021823143.1:7500-17500 GCF_901001165.1 Salmo trutta
AGGAGAGGAGAGGAGAGGAGAGGAGAGGAGAGGAGAGGAGAGGAGAGGAGAGGGGGGAGAGGAGAGGGGAGAGAGGAGAGGGGATGAGAGGAGAGGAGAGGAGAGGGGGGAGAGGAGAGGGGAGGGGGGAGAGGAGAGGGGGGAGAGGAGAGGGGATGAGAGGAGAGGAGACGAGAGGAGAGGACAGGAGAATCAATGCTTCTACACTTCTGTGTGGAAATCTTAGGTTCGCTGTTAAACTCTGATAAACCTCTGAATAACCTTTGAACTCTTGATGACCTAAACACTGTGAACTGGCCAATGATGATGATCTCCTAGAACACTCACACACAGTACCAAAACTCAGGGGTCATGGAGAGAACTTGAGATTCACACATATACTCCCAAAACTTAGGGGTCACGGAGAGAACTTGAGATTCACACACACATGAAAACACATCCCCACTGCTCCTCCGAACCAGAGATCCAGCTTGTGTGTGTGTGTGTTACAGCACTGTGTGTCTAGGTGTGATGTGACCCTTGACCTTCAGCTGGTAGTGGTTAACAGTAGAGGGAGAACAGTGAAACACTGGGTATGATCTTTCACCACCTCCGCACACACACACACACACACACACACACACACACACACACACACACACACACACACACACACACACACACACACACACACACACACACACACACACACACACACACACACACACACACACACACACCTTTCAGCACCTCCACTACAAGGCATTCCTCTTGCATGTACACACCACAGCCACAGGATCCATCTCAGGGCGTGTGTGAGTCTGTACGGTGTGTGTACGTTGTGTGTGTGTGTGTGTGTGTGTGTGTGTACGGTTTGTGTACGGTACTGTGTGTGTGTGTGTGTGAGTCTGTGTGAGTATCAAGGGCCAGTGGGTCAACCGGGGGCCACCACCAAGGCCTCTGTCATTCAGATTTATGCTCAAGTTTGTCCCCCTAATGGTAGAATGGTAAAACGCCTCCGTCCCTCCATCTCTCCTTTCAGCTCCTGCCAACATTAGAACACCAGATGATAGCTTCAGAACACTTGCGTGCTCATTGTTACATCATCAGAAATGGACGTGGATAAAAAGAGGAGACGATATTGCGCAAATTCTTCGAATGTCAGAAATATTGCAATAAATAGTTTCACGTTTATTAACGTCACGTGCGCTAGTACAGTGAAATAACTTACCCTGCCAGCAACAAACTCAACAATGCAGCAATCAATATCAATGTAGGACTGAAAATAACATAAGATATTGTAGGTAATGGCATGTCATTTGAATCAATCGTCAATCACTGATTTTTAGACACTGAACAAGGGGCTAGGACGGGCAACAAGATATCACAGTCTGACTTCATGTCCCGATGTCCTTGGACAAACATCTATTTTTAACGAGTAAACTGACTTCATCTCCTGACGTTCTGTGACAATCTTGTAACATTTTGGCACACAAAAACAACTCAGGTTAAGTTAAGGCGTAAGGTTTGGGGGAATAGATGAAAACAGAAACAACTCAGGTTAAGTTAAGGTGTAAGGTTTGGGGGAATAGATGAAAACAGAAATAACTCTAGGGTTAAGTTCCGGCATTAACTGCTACTGGGCTTTGGTATATCATTGTGGCTGAATGTCAAAGTGGTGTGAGCTGCGAGTTGTGTCTCTGTCAACTACGGGTTCAATCCGAGGCTGAGTTTCAGTTGTTTTCTAATATGGCTTTGGATCTGGAGTGATCCCTCTGACGACAGAGAGGGGCAAAACATCCTAGAGTTTGAAAGTAGGCTACAGCAATGAGGAACATTTAGTCACTATTTTTGATTGACTAAGCACATTGCAAACCAATCATTCTTCAAAACTTTTAAAAACACATTATCCCAAATAGGCTAATAATTCTACCTGGTCCTTGAACTTGGACAGACAGACAGACGGACTGACAGACAGACGGGGATTAAAGAAACACACCAGAGCTTTTGCGGACAATTATGTAGTGTCTAGGTATGCCAGAAGAGAAGCCCATGTCGAAGTGTGTGTTATGTGTGTGTGTGTGTGTGTGTGTGTGTGTGTGTGTGTGTGTGTGTGTGTGTGTGTGTGTGTGTGTGTGTGTGTGTGTGTGTGTGTGTTTGCCATGTCTAGGTGTGCCAGAAGAGAAGTGCAGGCAGTCTGCTAAAGTACTTAATCCAGTTTTAATATAGCACTCCGTTTGGAGAAATCGATCACAAGGTCCATGTGTTAGTAGTCAAGCGAAACCTTTCGGGAAACCTTCGGCTAGCTAGCTGTCATTAAAACGCATGCACGCACGCACTCACACACACACACACACACACACACACACACACACACACACACACGCACGCACACACACACACACACACACACACACACACACACACACACACACACACACAGACAGACAGACAGACACAGACAGACACTACCTGTCAGAGCAGACAGAGTGACTGACAGAACACTCTCTTTTAAGGGGCATTCTTCAGTTAAATGAATAACAAAGTCTCACCCCTCCACTGATTTGGTAACTCATTTCTGGAAACTACTTCACAGGAGAGGCATTTGAACTTCACATTACATTTTTTTAAATCAAAATGTGTTTTTTTTTTGTTGGCAGAAATACCTTCTGGAACATGTAAACTTTCATGTGCCTTAATAACAAACGTTTATGCCATCTGTAAATACGAATACAGTTGTTAAATTACCAGCCTAGTTGGTTTAGCCAAGGAACAAGACAACAACCATCCCGCTGGCCATGATTGGCTTAGATAATGGATGGGCTGGACATGATTGGCTTAGATAATGGATGGGCTGGACATGATTGGCTTAGATAATGGATGGGCTGGACATGATTGGCTTAGATAATGGATGGGCTGGACATGATTGGCTTAGATAATGGATGGGCTGGACATGATTGGCTTAGATAATGGATGGGCTGGACATGATTGGCTTAGATAATGGATGGGCTGGACATGATTGGCTTAGATAATGGATGGGCTGGACATGATTGGCTTAGATAATGGATGGGCTGGACATGCTGAGAGATGATTTTGGATTGGTCTGCCATGTAGCAGGTTTTTGTCTATAATATCAGCTGGTCAGTATGTGTAGGTAATCCTTTCTAATGCAAATTTTTATAAAGATATCATGTAGTAGAACTGCATAAGTGTTGCTCTCCACTTTCTGGAGGACCGAGTTTTGAAATCAGTGGACTGCACGGGGATATTAGAGTATGATAGATAAGGAGATGGAGAAAATTCTGGTGTTTGATTGTAAATATGCAGAGGGAGTTGAAAAGAGTACACACAAGGCTGTTGTATTAAACACCTGTCTCTGGATTAAATCTTCAAACTAAAGGGCAATCATGGCATCTGTGACAGAGCGGGAGAAGCGTCCATCCCTGTATATGGGTAAAATAGTCTAGCTAGCTAGATATTACACTTTTCTAATTTTGACAGAAAGCAGTTTTAATTTCCAGTTAAAGCTTACTGTTTAGCTAGCTAACGTTACGTGTTTGATCTGTGTAGTAATATTATTCATATCTTAGAGCCATTTGCATTGCTAGTTATAGCCTAATGTTAGCTAGCTAGCTAACATTGAAGCTAGTTGGTTAATTACCTGCAGATTCATGCAGGGTAGTAACGTTATGAGTTGGGACTATGGTTAATTGTTTAGCCAGGTAGCTAGCTACATGTCTAAACAAAAGACTCTACTATGCAAGTAACCATTTCACTACACATTCTGTATCCTGTGCATGTGACACATCAAATTTGATTTTATGACCTGCACCAAAGTCAAATTACGATATAACGTTAGTCCAACAAGACAGTGTCCAAGTCTAAAATTCTTCGGTAGAATGCCCTGTTTTTATTTCCTCACACTAACAACCATAAGCTATTTTCTGTAATTAGCTATTAACTTGTAAATAATGATCTTGTTGTGAGTTTATTTTCCTGTAATAATGAATACAAATTAGCTAAAGTGAAGATGTTGTCAGCTGTATGATATGGTCATTAATTGAACTGGCTAACCAGCTAACTTAGCATTAGCTACAGTAGCTAGCTAACAAGCTAAAAACGATCCAAAACATTGTTTAAAAAGTTGCTTTACGGGCCTCCTGAGTGGCGCAGTAGTCTAGCTGTGCCACTAGAGATTCTGGGTTCGAGTCCAGGCTCTGTCGCAGCCGATCGTGACCGGGAGACCCATTGGGCAGCGCACAATTGGCCCAGCGTCGTCCGGGTTAGGGGAGAGTTTGACCGGCAGGGATGTTCTTGTCTCATCGTGCACTAGTGACTCCTGTGGCAGGTTGGGTACAATGCACGCTGACATGGTCGCCTGGTGTAAGGTGTTTCCTCAGACACATTGGTGCGGCTGGCTTCCGGGTTAAGTGGGTGTTGTGTCAAGAAGCAGTGCGGCTTGGTTGGGTTGTATTTCGGAGGACGCACGGCTCTCAACCTACGACTCTCCCGAGCCCGTACGGGAGCTGCAGCGATGAGACAAGACTGTAACTACCAACTGGATACAACAAAATTTGGGAGAAAAAAGGTTTAAAAAAAATATTTTAAAAAATCTAATATTTGCTTTTAGTTGCTTGGTTTGCTAGACTGACATATACTAAATTCCTTTTTAAAAGGGTGGATTTATTGGTGTTAAAATACACTAGTTTTGCTATTTTGGACCACCAGGCTGCTGATAACATGCTGCCTGTAGTTTTTGTGTTCATACTTTTTCATAACGACAACGACAAGTTTGATGTCGGACAACAATAGAATGTTCATGATGTGACATAATTGTCGCAGTAGTATAAACCAGCCTTTAGTCTTGAAATCTTTGGTTGTTTAGTACATGACCTCACATGTGAAACCTTAAAGAGATGGGTGGGGCTAAGGCTGAATGGGTGTAGACAAAGAAAAGCTTTCCAGTAGGTTTACCATAAAATTCAAGGGCCATTTTCTCAAAAGTGAGGCTAAAAGTTTATTAACTTCAAAGCAGAATTACTTTCCTATTTTTCCTCAACTGTAGTGTATGATATACCATTTTCTAGCTCTGAGTCTAATTTCTAATTTATTACATAACACCAAATCGATCTGGTCGGTCACAAATAGCTGAGAGCTATGGATGTGTAAGGACTGACCATCCATGAGATCGAAATTATAGTTTTAACAATGTTTTGAGGCTATGTAATGTTAGTTTAAAACTATGTTGTACATCAACAAAGGAAAAAAGAAAAGCTTATATTTTGGGTTCTGATGAGGTTAAAACATTTAAATAAGCTCACGAGGCATTACTAAATTGTTTTATTCAAAAGTCAATGGCTATATATATATCATGCATTTAAAAGTCCCCTTTAAATGGATTAGCCATAAAGTCTTGGTTGTAATGGTTAACTACTAGCTTGCTGTCACTGTGTTAGGTCTGCTAACTACTGTCACTGTGTTAGGTCTGCTAACCACTAGCTTACTGTCACTGTGTTAGGTCTGCTAACCACTAGCTTACTGTCACTGTGTTAGGTCTGCTAACCATTAGCTTACTGTCACTGTGTTAGGTCTGCTAACCACTAGCTTGCTGTCACTGTGTTATGTCTGCTAACCACTAGCTTACTGTCACTGTGTTAGGTCTGCTAACCACTAGCTTACTGTCACTGTGTTAGGTCTGCTAACCACTAGCTTACTGTCACTGTGTTAGGTCTGCTAACCACTAGCTAGCTTACTGTCACTATGTTAGGTCTGCTAACCACTAGCTTGCTGTCACTGTGTTAGGTCTACTAACCACTAGCTTGCTGTCACTGTGTTAGGTCTGCTAACCACTAGCTTACTGTCACTGTGTTAGGTCTGCTAACTACTGTCACTGTGTTAGGTCTGCTAACCACTAGCTTACTGTCACTGTGTTAGGTCTGCTAACCACTAGCTTACTGTCACTGTGTTAGGTCTGCTAACCACTAGCTTACTGTCACTGTGTTAGGTCTGCTAACCACTAGCTTACTGTCACTATGTTAGGTCTGCTAACCACTAGCTTACTGTCACTGTGTTAGGTCTGCTAACTACTGTCACTATGTTAGGTCTGCTAACCACTAGCTTACTGTCACTGTGTTAGGTCTGCTAACCACTAGCTTACTGTCACTATGTTAGGTCTGCTAACCACTAGCTTGCTGTCACTGTGTTACGTCTGCTAACCACTAGCTTGCTGTCACTGTGTTAGGTCTGCTAACTACTGTAACTGTGTTAGGTCTGCTAACCACTAGCTTGCTGTCACTGTGTTAGGTCTGCTAACCACTAGCTTGCTGTCACTGTGTTAGGTCTGCTAACCACTAGCTTGCTGTCACTGTGTTAGGTCTGCTAACCACTAGCTTGCTGTCACTGTGTTAGGTCTGCTAACCACTAGCTTGCTGTCACTGTGTTAGGTCTGCTAACCACTAGCTTACTGTCACTGTGTCAGGTCTGCTAACCACTAGCTTACTGTCACTGTGTTAGGTCTGCTAACCACTAGCTTGCTGTCACTGTGTCAGGTCTGCTAACCACTAGCTTGCTGTCACTGTGTTAGGTCTGCTAACCACTAGCTTGCTGTCACTGTGTTAGGTCTGCTAACCACTAGCTTGCTGTCACTGTGTTAGGTCTGCTAACCACTAGCTTACTGTCACTGTGTTAGGTCTGCTAACCACTAGCTTGCTGTCACTGTGTTAGGTCTGCTAACCACTAGCTTGCTGTCACTGTGTTAGGTCTGCTAACCACTAGCTTACTGTCACTGTGTTAGGTCTGCTAACCACTAGCTTGCTGTCACTGTGTTAGGTCTGCTAACCACTAGCTTGCTGTCACTGTGTTAGGTCTGCTAACCACTAGCTTGCTGTCACTGTGTTAGGTCTGCTAACCACTAGCTTACTGTCACTGTGTTAGGTCTGCTAACCACTAGCTTACTGTCACTGTGTTAGGTCTGCTAACCACTAGCTTACTGTCACTGTGTTAGGTCTGCTAACCACTAGCTTACTGTCACTGTGTTAGGTCTGCTTGTGCACTTTTGAAGAAGTGGAATGTAATAATATATAATATAATAATATATAATATATTTACTGTAATAATATATTACATAATGTATTCAATTTCTTCCAGGATTGAGTGTAAAGGTCTTGACATCCTCAGTTAAATCCAATCAGAACCACACACATGCATGTACACACACACACACACACACACACACACACACACACACACACACACACACACACACACACACACACACACACACACACACACACACACACACACACACTCTACCCCCCACACCATTAGTTTGTTCCCAGGGCCAAAACAAAGAGAGAGAACACTGTTCCATTGACGTCAGAGTTAGCTCGACCACAGGCCTGGGCAGTGTGTGTGTGTGTGTGTGTGTGTGTGTGTGTGTGTGTGTGTGTGTGTGTGTGTGTGTGTGTGTGTGTGTGTGTAAAACCACATGCTTGGGGAGTGTGGTGTGTGTTATAACTAAGGAATTACCATGTCCATTACAGGGGGGATGTGGGGAGAAGTATCCACAACAAAGCATTCTGCTGAAGAAGAGAAACAATAGAAAAAATACTGCAACTATCAATACTGCTACTATCAATACTGCTACTATCAATACTGCTGCTATCAATACTGCTGCTATCAATACTGCTACTATCAATACTGCTGCTATCAATACTGCTACTATCAATACTGCTGCTATCAATACTGCTGCTATCAATACTGCAACTATCAATACTGCTACTATCAATACTGCTGCTATCAATACTGCTGCTATCAATACTGCAACTATCAATACTGCTACTATCAATACTGCAACTATCAATACTGTTACTATCAATACTGCTACTATCAATACTGCTACTATCAATACTGCTACTATCAATACTGTTACTATCAATACTGCTACTATCAATACTGCTACTATCCATACTGCTACTATCAATACTGTTATTATCAATACTTCTACATATCAATACTGCTGCTATCAATACTGCAACTATCAATACTGCTACTTTCAGTACTGTTACTATCAATACTGCTACTATCAATACTGCTACTATCAATACTGCTACTATCAATACTGCTACTATCAATACTGTTACTATCAATACTGCTACTATCAATACTGCAACTATCAATACTGTTACTATCAATACTGCTACTATCAGTACTGCTACTATCAATACTGCTACTATCAATACTGCTACTATCGATACTGTTACTATCAATACTGCTACTATCAATACTGCTACTATCAATACTGCAACTATCAATACTGCTACTATCAATACTGCAACTATCAATACTGTTACTATCAATACTGCTACTATCAGTACTGCTACTATCAATACTGCTACTATCAATACTGTTACTATCAATACTGTTACTATCAATACTGCTTCTATCAATACTGCTACTTTAAATACTTCTAATATTGATATTATTTTGTTGGAGTTGGGACAAGGAATTTGTCTAGTTGAAAACTATAAACTGACAAGCACAGGAAAAACTCTACACCTTAGATATAGCCAGGACAAATTCATGCCAGCCGAATAGGCAACAACGAGAACGTATCACAGGTGTAGAGGGCATAATATCTTTCTGGTTCTGAACTATCACAGGTGTAGAGAGGGGTGATAAGGAGGAATGTGGTGTCTTTATCTCGCTAATCTCTATTGGTATTCAGGTGAGCAATTACGGACTTACCTGTCCGTCACAGAATGTGGTCCTCTATCCTCTCCGTTCCGTCAAACAATACCTTCCCCTGTCCCCTACCTTTCACACCTGTAGAACATCTCTCATGTCTCTCACCGTCCTCCCATTTGGCCCACCTGTGTAGAGAACGTAATAAGACAAGATAGTTCATAGTAGTCCTATATGTGTCCTCCATTCCCATTTCCAGTCCATCCTCTGACAGTGGAGTCACGGATTGTTACTCACTCATCACCCCCTCAAAACTTCAATCTTGTTCGGGATCCAAAAGAGAATTCATGCTCACTAATGAACGTTGGTGTTGATGTACGAACATCGTCTTTCCATCGGGACCACCTTTGAACAGAGAATGAATACGGTGTAGTAATACGGTCTAATAATCAAGACGGTCGACTCCAGCTACTCTTTCATATCTCCCTTCCCTCGCTAAAAGATGCCCCACGGATCTCTGACCTCTGATCTCTGACCTCTGACCTCTGACCTCTGATCTCTGATCTCTGACCTCTGACCTCTGATCTCTGACCTCTGATCTCTGATCTCTGACCTCTGATCTCTGACCTCTGATCTCTGACCTCTGATCTCTGACCTCTGATAACCTATGCATCTGCTGTTCTCATCATCCTCCAACCTGTTCAGTTGATGAACCGTCGTGGTAATTTGACCCTTGTTACAGAGACAACATGCTAGTTAACGAGGTGCTAGTGATGTGCTAAAATGAGATTACGTGTAAGTAGTAGTGTGTGTAATATAATCATTCAAGAGAGAGATATCTCTGGGTTGAGTCCAGGACAGACGCTGTGATGTTGACCTCTTCTGGGTTGAGTCCAGGACAGACGTTGTGATGTTGACCTCTTCTGGGTTGAGTCCAGGACAGACGTTGTGTTGTGATGTTGACCTCCTCTGGGTTGAGTCCAGGACAGACGTTGTGTTGTGATGTTGACCTCCTCTGGGCTGAGTCCAGGACAGACGTTGTGTTGTGATGTTGACCTCCTCTGGGCTGAGTCCAGGACAGACGTTGTGTTGTGATGTTGACCTCCTCTGGGCTGAGTCCAGGACAGACGTTGTGTTGTGATGTTGACCTCCTCTGGGCTGAGTCCAGGACAGACGTTGTGTTGTGATGTTGACCTCCTCTGGGCTGAGTCCAGGACAGACGTTGTGTTGTGATGTTGACCTCCTCTGGGTTGAGTCCAGGACAGACGTTGTGTTGTGATGTTGAACTCCTCTGGGTTGAGTCCAGTACAGACGTTGTGATGTTGACCTCTTCTGGGTT
>NW_021823143.1:22500-55294 GCF_901001165.1 Salmo trutta
GTGTGTGTGTGTGTGTGTATGTGTGTGTGTGTGTATATGTGTGTGTGTGTGTGTGCGTGTGTGCGTGTGTGCGTGTGTGCGTGTGTGCGAGTGTGCACGTGCGCGTGCGCGTGTGTGGGTGCGTGTGCGTGTGTGTGCGTGTGCGTGTGTGCGCGCGTGCGTGCGTGCGCGTGTGTGTGTGTGTGCGCGTGTGCGCGTGCGTGTGTGCGTGTGCGTGTGTGTGTGTGTGTGCGTGCGCGTGCGTGCGTGCGCGTGTGTGTGTGTGTGTGTGTGTGTGTGTGTGTGTGTGCGTGTGTGTGCGTGTGTGTGTGTGTGTGTGTGTGTGTGTGTGTGTGTGTGTTCTGATCCAGAGTAGGAGTTCTGATCCAGAGTAGGAGTTCTGATTCAGAGTAGGAGTTCTGATTCAGAGTAGGAGTTCTGATTCAGAGTAGGAGTTCTGATTTAGGATCAGTTTGGCCTTTTAGATCACAATGAATCAGATTATTAATGGACGGGAAGAGACCTGGGGCCATATACACAAAAGCATCTCAGAAAATGTCCTAGGAATCCTGTTCAAATCTAATTTTAAGACAACAACAACAACAAAAAACTCCCAGCTCAGAGTAGGTTTTAGGATAATGTTATTAAGACACTGATCAGCCAAACTCTGAGACAGGAGTAAAATCAACTCATAAAAGTGTACCTCATCTGGTAACACTTTTTTGCGCTTGGCTAGCTAGCTAGCTAATGTTTTTGTTTGAAAAATGCATCTGGACATAGTACCATTTTTTTATTTTATTTTTTCATCCAGCTGGCCAATTCCTGATCTTTTTGAGGACATAATTTGAGGAGTCGCCCGAAGCATGAAAGGAATGGGAGATGAGGCAGACGGGCTTAGAGAGAGAGGACGACTGGCTACTATTTCTGAACTCTGTGTGGTGATCTTTCTGGCGCCCAGAGCTGCTGAGGCATCAGCCAAGTGGCTGCTACACAGGGTGGAAGAGGAGAAGTCCTGTAGTTTCTAAAAGAGTCAGGCTGGTTCCCAGACTTGCCCTACTACAAGACCATCATCTACCATCCTCTGTCCAGCTCCCTCACCTTTAACTGACCCTCAACGACTTGGCCTCTATGAGAGATGCTATGAAAAGTACTATAGAAATGTAATAAATTATTATAATAATAATTATTATTATTATTATTATCTCCTCAGGTCACTAGGGTAAATAGTGTTCCCAGCTAACTAACCTGGTGAAACAAGAGTAGCCCAGGGCACCGTCCTACAGGTCAGGGTCGCTCCTCAGGTCACTAGTGTAAATACTGTTCCCAGCTAACTAACCTGGTGAAACAAGAGTAAAAGAAACACAGGAAAACATCTAACTTTGTTTCACTGATCCATAAAAGGAAAGATGGAGGGACGGAAGGAGTGAAAGAAGGTATATGGAGGAAGGTTCAAGATCTGGCAAAAGGTTGATGGAATGTTAACGAGCTGGCAGGGTTCCAATGTGTTGCTAACAAGAGAACGTCTCATTCCTTCTCCAGTCCGATGTATTGTTGGTTAAAAATGGTCCAGAGTTTAGGAGGTTTTAGGTTTTAAAAGTTTTATTAATGCTCCCCTAACTCAAAGGGTTGAGGAAAGCAGACCCCCCCCCCCCCCACACACACACACACACACACACACACACACACACACACACACACACACACACACACACCCTGAGAGAGGGCAGAGGTACTGGTGTTTGGTCTGTCATAATAGGGAGTTTTAAAAGGTAACAAAATCTAAACTGTGTTAAACTGTGTTTTGCGGCCGTATTAAACGAGAGGAATGATTTGTTCTCACTGTTTGTTATTTAGCGTGTGTGTGTGTGTGTGTATGTGTGTATGTGTGTCTAAACAAAATCTAATCAAAGTTATAAACAACAGGTGTGGACTAACAGTGAAATGCTGACTTACGATCCTTCCCAGCAAAACAAAGAGAAAGAAAATAGAGAAATAATTGAAGCATAATAACATGGCTTTATACAGGAAGTACCAGTACTGAGTAATGATAACATGGCTTTATACAGGAAGTACCAGTACTGAGTAATGATAACATGGCTTTATACAGGAAGTACCAGTACTGAGTAATGATAACATGGCTTTATACAGGAAAGTACCAGTACTGAGTAATGATAACATGGCTTTATACAGGAAGTACCAGTACTGAGTAATGATAACATGGCTTTATACAGGAAGTACCAGTACTGAGTAATGATAACATGGCTTTATACAGGAGTACCAGTACTGAGTAATGATAACATGGCTTTATACAGGAAGTACCAGTACTGAGTAATGATAACATGGCTTTATACACGGGGTACCAGTACTGAGTCCATGACTAATGATAACATGGCTTTATACAGGGGTACCAGTACTGAGTCCATGACTAATGATAACATGGCTTTATACACGGGGTACCAGTACTGAGTCCATGACTAATGATAACATGGCTTTATACACGGGGTACCAGTACTGAGTCCATGAGTAATGATAACATGGCTTTATACAGGGGTACCAGTACTGAGTCCATGAGTAATGATAACATGGCTTTATACAGGGGTACCAGTACTGAGTCAATGAGTAATGATAACATGGCTTTATACACGGGGTACCAGTACTGAGTCCATGAGTAATGATAACATGGCTTTATACAGGGGTACCAGTACTGAGTCCATGACTAATGATAACATGGCTTTATACAGGGGTACCAGTACTGAGTCCATGTGTAATGATAACATAGTTTTTCAAGTGATTCCCTATCCAGTATACAGTGACTTAGGGTTCATTTTGCACTTCCTAAGGCTTCCACTAGATGTCAACAGTCTTTAGAACCTTGTTTCATGCTTCTACTGTGAATAGGGAGAGAATAAAAGTTTCTGGAAGTAGATGAGTGAGAAAATGACATGAGCTCAGAGGCGCGCACTCATGTGAGAGTTAGCTCTGTTCCTTTTCTTTTTTTCAGACATTGGAATTGTCCGGTTGGAATATTACTGAAGATTTATGATAAAAACATCCTAAAGATTGATGCTATACATTGTTTGACATGTTTCTACGAACGTAAATATAACTTCTTTTTTTACTTTTCGTCGTGACATTTTGCGCACGCTTCCTGCATTTGGAGTAGTGGACTAAACGCGCAAACAAAAATGAGTTATTTGGACATAAATTATGGACTTTATCGAACAAAACAAACATTTATTGTGGAACTGGTCCGCCTGGGAGTGCATTCTGATGAAGATCATCAAAGGTAAGTGAATATTTATAATGCAATTTTTGTCATTTTTGTTGACTCCAAAATGGCAGGTATCTGTATGGCTTGTTTTGATATCTGAACGCTGTACTCAGATTATTGCAAAATGTATTTTCGCCGTAAAGCTTTTTTGAAATCTGACACAGCAGTTGCATTAAGGAGAAGTGTATCTATAATTCTTTGAGTAACTGTTGAATATTTTATCAACGTTTATGTTGAGTATTTCTGTAAATTGATGTGCTCATTCACCGTAAGTTTTGGGAGGCAAAACATTTCTGAACATTACACGCCAATGTAAAATAGGGTTTTTGGATATAAATATGAACTTTATCGAGCAAAACATACATGTATTGTGTAACATGAAGTCCTATGAGTGCCATCTGATGAAGATCATCAAAGGTTAGTGATTCATATTAGCTGTATTTCTGGTTTTTGTGACGCCTCTTCTTGCTTGGAAAATGGCTGTGTGGTTTTTCTTGTCTCGGCGCTGTCCTAACATAATCTAATGTTATGCTTTTGCCGTAAAGCCTTTTTGAAATTGGACAATGTGGTTGGATTAACGAGAAGTGTATCTTTAAAATGGGATATAATAGTTGTAAGTTTGAGAAATTTGAATGATGGGATTTTTGTTGTTTTGAATTTGCTGCCCTGCTATTTCACTGGCTCTCCCACATACCCCAGAGAGGTTAAGAGCAGTTGGAGGCCACGGAAGGAGAGTTGTATGTATGAAGCTCGTTAGTTAACCTGTCTGGGAACCTGGGACGTTTGGGTCCCACCCTAGTCAACAGCCAGTGGAATTGCGTCGCGCGAAATACAAATACCTCATAAATGCTATAACTTCAATTTCTCAAACATATGACTATTTTACACCATTTTATAGATACACCTCTCCTGAATCAAACCACGCAGTCCGATTTCAAAAAGGCTTTACAGCAAAAGCAAAACATTAGATTATGTTAGGAGAGTACCCTGCCAAAAATAATCACACTACCATTTTCAAAGCAACTAGCATGCATCACAAATACCCAAAACACAGCTAAAAGCAGCACTAACCTTTGACAATCTTCATCAGATGACACTCCTAGGACATCATGTTACACAATACATGCATTTTTTGTTCGATAAAGTTCATATTTATATATAAAAACAGAATTTTACATCAGCGCGTGACGTTCAGAAAATATTTTCCCTCAAATGCTTCCGGTGAATCTGCGCTACAATTTACAAAATTACTATTCGAAAACATTGGTCAAATATAATATTGTCATTCAAAGAATTATAGATTAACATCTCGTGAATGCAACCGCATTTGTCACGTTCTGACCAGTATGAGGGTTATTTTGTTAGTGTAGGCTGGTCAGGACGTGGCAGAGGGTATTTGGTTTATGTGGTTCGGGGTGTGTAGAGGGTAGTTGATTTATGTATTCCGGGGTTTTTGGTCACTGCTCTGTTAGTCTATGTTCTTTCTAGTTAGTCTGTTTCTATGTTTAGTTAATTGGGGTGTGGACTCTCAATTGAAGGCAGGTGTTGTCTAGTTGCCTTTGATTGAGAGTCCTATATATTAGGGTGTGTTTGTATTTGTCATTTGTGGGAGGTTGTCACTTGAATTGCTGTCTTTAGCCGTCAAGTCTGTATTCGTCGTCCATCGTTTTGTTTTTGTAAGTGTTTTCATTAAAGTTAATTACGAGCACTCAACCCGCTGCGCTTTGGTCCATTCCTGACGACCGTCGTTACAGCATTGCCAGATTTAAAAATAACTTTACTGGGAAATCACACTTTGCAATAAACGAGGTGCTATGCTCAGAAAAATAGGCTAGGCGATACAGGTTAGCGCCATCTTGGAGTCATCTCAAATCAAATATACTATTGTAAATATTCCCTTACCTTGGATTATCTTCATCAGAAGGCACTTCCAGGAATCCCAGGTCCACAACAAATATAGTTTATTCGAAAAAGTTAATAATTTATGTCCCAATAGCTCCTTCTTGTTAGCGCGTTCCGAAGGCTACTCAAAATGTATGAGGCGCGCAGGACTTGTCGTCACAAATGTGCAAAAAATAAATATTTACGTTCGTTCAAACATGTCAAACGTTGTATAACATAAATCTTTAGGGCCTTTTTCAATCAGAGCTTCAATAATATTCAAGGCGGACGATTGCATTGTCTTACTAAACGTTTCAGAACGAGAGGGTACCCACGGGCGCCGGCGTCATAGTAGTAATGGCCCTCCCCCTATGACCAACTTTCCAGGCCTCTCGTTCGGTCAGTTTTTACCGGAGAAGACTCAAACCACTTTGTAAAGACTGTTGACATCTAGTGGAAGCCTTAAGAAGTGCTAAATGAATCCTAACTCACGGTGTGTTTCATAGGCAAAGTGTTGAAGGTGATTCCACAAATCAGATTTCCACTTCCTGCATGGAATCTTCTCAGGTTTTTGCCTGCCATATGAGTTCTGTTATACTCACAGACACCATTCAAACAGTTTTAGAAACTTTAGAGTGTTTTCTATCCAAATCTACTAATTATATGCATATTCGAGTTACTGGGCAGGAGTAGTAACCAGATTAAATCGGGTACGTTTTTTATCCGGCCGTGCAAATACTGCCCCCTAGCCCCAACAGGTTTTAACACAGTGTCCAAAGAAGGGCCAGAACTATACAGAATGGTGTCGTCTGCGTAGAGGTGGATCAGAGAATCACCAGCAGCAAGAGCGACATCATTGATGTATACAGAGAAGAGAGAATTGAACCCTGTGGCCCCCCCATAGAGACTGCCAGAGGTCCGGACAACAGTCCCTCCGATTTGACACACTGAACTCTATCAGAGAAGTAGTTGGTGAACCAGGCGAGGCAGTCATTTGAGAAACCAAGGCTGTTGAGTCTGCCGATAAGAATGTGGTGTTTGAGTCGAAAGCCTTGGCCAGGTCAATGCATACGGCTGCACAGTAATGTCTCTTATTGATGGCGGTTATGATGTCGTTTAGGACCTTGAGCGTGTCTGAGGTGCACCCCTGACCAGCTCGGAAACCAGATTGCATAGAGGAGAAGGTACAGTGGGATTCGAAAGAGTGTCTCCCCCTTTGAAGAGGGGGATGATCGCGGCAGCTTTCCAATCTTTAGGAATCTCAGACGATATGAAAGAGAGGTTGAACAGACTAGTTATTGGGTTTTCAACAATTTCGTCAGATAATTTTAGAAAGAGAGGGTCCAGATTGTCTTGCCCGGCTGATTTGTAGGGGTCCAGATTTTGCAGCTCTTTCAGAACATCAGCAATCTGGATTTGGGTGAAGGAGAAATGTGGTAGGCTTGGGCGAGTTTCTTTAGGGGGTGCAGGGCAGTTGACCGGGGTCAGGTAGCCAGGTGCAAAGCATGGCCAGCGGTAGAAAAATGCTTATTGAAATTCTCAATTATAATAGATTTATCAGTGGTGACAATGTTTCCTCAGTGCAGTGGGCAACTGGGAGGAGGTGCTCTTATTCTTCATGGACTTTACAGTGTCCCAGAACTTTTTTGAGTTTGTGCTACAGGATGAAAATTTCTGTTTGAAAAAGCTAGCCTTAGCTTTTCTAACTGCCTGTGTATATTGGTTCCTAACTTCCCTGAAATACATTCCCTATATACAAAGGGTACCAGTACTGAGTCCATGAGTAATGATAACATGGCTATATACAAAGGGTACTAGTACCGAGTCCATGAGTAATGAGAACATCGCTATATACACATGGTACCAGTACCGAGTCCATGTGCAGGGGAACAAGGTAACGGAGGTAGAAATAAAGTGACTAGGTAACAGGGTAGCTAGTAAACAGTAGCAACAGCGTATGTGATGAGACTAAAGAGTCAATGCAGATGTTCTGGGTAGCTATTTGACTATTTAACAGTCTGATGGCTTGGGGGAAGAAGCTGTTCAGGGTCCTGTTGTTTCCAGACCTGGTGCATTGGTACCGCCTGGTACAGTGGTTCTGGATGATAGGGAACTGCCCAGTGAAGTACTGCCAAGCAGTTGCCATACCAAGCGGGGATGCAGCCAGTCAAGATGCAATCAATGGTGCAGTTGTAGAACTCTTTAAGGATCTGAGGGCACATGCCAAAACTTTTCAGCCTCCTGAGAGGGAAGTAGAGCTGTCGTTTCCCGTCGATGTGAATGGGGGCCTCCATTTCCTGTAGTCCGTGATCATTTCCTTTGTCTTGCTGACGTTGAGGGAGAGGTTGTTGTCCTGCCACTACACTGCCAGGTCTCTGACCTCCTCTCTACAGAATGTCTCATCGTCGTTGGTGACCAGGCCCACCACGTTGTGTCATCGGCAAAACTTAATGATGGTGTTGGAGTCGTGTGTGTGGCCACAGTCGTGTGGCTCAGTTGGTAGAGCATGGTGTTTGCAACGGCAGGATTGTGGGTTCGATTCCCACGGGGGACCAGTACGGAGAAAAAATGTATGAAATGTCTGAAATGTATGCATTCACTACTGTAAGTCGCTCTGGATAAGAGCGTCTGCTAAATGACTAAAATATAAAATGTAAAATGAGGGGACTAAGCAAATCAAACCAAATCAAGCTTTATTTACGTAGCACATTTCAGACATGAACGCAGGAAAAAACAAATACAAAACGTCATCAATTATTAATGAAGTCTGTGTCTGCTGCACTTTTCACCCGGCCCAGGTTTCCGTGAGTCTCTCTGGGGACTAACGACTGAAGGAAATCATCCTCTTTCCAGACCTTACACACACATCTGGAGATAGAATATAAAATGGAGAGAGAGAGGGATGGATGGAGAGGTGAAAAGAGGCAGAGAGAGATGGAGAGGGAGAGAGAGAGAGAGAGAAAATTGAATTGAGAGAGAGAGAGAGAAAATTGAGAGAGAGAGAGAGACAGGGAGAGAGAGAGAGAATTGAGAGAGAGAGAGAAAATTGAGAGAGAGAGAGAGAGAGAGAGAGAGAGAGAGAGAGAGAGAGAAAGAAAAGAAAATTGAAAGAGAGAGAGAGAGAGAGAGAGAGAGAGAAAGAAAGAAAATTGAAAGAGAGAGAGTGAGAATTCAGGAAAGTGAAAAGTAGAGAGAAAAGGGAAAGATATTACAATTGTGTTAAAAGGTTAAAAGTAGTCAGATTCCTAGCAAACTAAACATTGAGTGACTCATCTTTGGCTAAAAAAGATTGACAGGGCCTTTCTCATTGAATGAATGTATTGAACGATTATCATCCAATGATACCAAGGAAAACATTTTACAACCACTCCACAAATTTCTTGTTAACAAACTATAGTTTTGGCAAGTCAGTTAGGACATCTACATTGTGCATGACACAAGTAATTTTTCCAACAATTGTTTACAGACAGATTATTTCAGTGGGTCAGAAGTTTACTGTGCAGCCTTTGCCTTCAAACAGCTTGAAAAATACCAGAAAAATTATGTCATAGCTTTAGAAGCTTCTGATAGGCTAATTGACATAATGTGAGGCAATTGGAGGTGTACCTGTGGATGTATTTCAAAGCCTACCTTCAAACTCAGTGCCTCTTTGCTTGACACGTTGACTTTCATCCGTGTTTAACAAATAAGTAAATCAAAGTTGTTCCAAACGTCAAATTTCTACGTAAGGTTAGGCATTAACTCAGAATGATTCAGATAAGGGTTAAGGTTGGGATAGATTCAAAACAAAAATATAAAAAAACAACTTCCTGTCACTGGATTTTGAAATTGCAACCTTTGGAATCAGAGTCAAAACCCGAAACCTACTTGAAGGTTTCCACGTCATCTCCCAACGTCCTCAGACGTGGATGGATGTTGAATACTGACTTGTATCACGGGTCATGCATTATATCTGAGAAAAAGAGATTTTCCTAACGGTCTGTCTGTCAAACCAGAGGAATCCATCTTTGGACAGTGTTCTGAGATTATTTCAGATTTTACCATCTCATTTCCCTGGGTGATTAACAGTGGAGTCCCATCTCATTTCCCTGGGTGATTAACAGTGGAGTCCCATCTCATTTCCCTGGGTGATTAACAGTGGAGTCCCATCTCATTTCCCTGGGTGATTAACAGTGGAGTCCCATCTCATTTCCCTGGGTGATTAACAGTGGAGTCCCATCTCATTTCCCTGGGTGATTAACAGTGGAGTCCCATCTCATTTCCCTGGGTGATTAACAGTGGAGTCCCATCTCATTTCCCTGGGTGATTAACAGTGGAGTCCCATCTCATTTCCCTGGGTGATTAACAGTGGAGTCCCATCTCATTACCCTGGGTGATTAACAGTGGAGTCCCATCTCATTTCCCTGGGTGATTAACAGTGGAGTCCCATCTCATTACCCTGGGTGATTGACAGCTAATGATTCTGGAGTGGAGTCCCTCAATATTTCGAGATTGAGCAGGGAATCTCAGACCTACGTAGTGTGTGTGTGTGTGTGTGTGTGTGTGTGTGTGTGTGTGTGTGTGTGTGTGTGTGTTTGTGTGTGTGTGTGTGTGTGTGTGTGTGTGTGTGTGTGTGTGTGTGTGTGTGTGTGTGTGTGTTTGTGTGTGTGTGTGTGTGTGTGTGTGTGTGTGTTTGTGTGTGTGTGTGTGTGTGTGTGTGTGTGTGTGTGTGTTCAATAATGGGTCTTCAAGCTTCTTCTTTGCATAACTAAAACCTCAATATGAACTCTTTCATTTGTTCCTCCCTCTCTTTTCAACATTTTTTTTTCTCTCACAGTTTGACACGGTTAGACTTCAGTATTCGTTTGTTTTGAGGGGGTAGAATTTGAATGGTAAAAGTTTAGACATGAATCCCGAGTTAAGGGTTAAGGTTTGGGATTACTGCCTAGCACTGGAATTGAACATGTGACCTTCAGAGCCGGAGCTTCCGGTTTATGCCCATCGACCAACCAACATCCACTACGCCCTAGCATGCCGCTTGATGGTAGAAGCACTCACCTTTGTCACTAGTAGACTGCTTAGAAGGCATCTCCAGACGTCCTGGGGACCTGGATAGATGTTGAATATTACACGCAGGCAGGCAGGCACGCACGCACGCACGCACGCACGCACGCACGCACGCACGCACGCGCACATACCCGGTTGGCTACAATACATTTACAGATCAGTTCTGTGGGCACTAATGTAGTGCCACGAGTTGGTCCAGACCCAGACCCAGGGCCCGGCACCGGGGAACCCCAAGAGGGTGATCTGGAACTGGGCACAGGCTCAGCAGGGTTGGGGTTTGGTCTGAAGCTAGGGCCTGGGATGGGGGTATACTGTATTTACAGTGTAGCTGGGCATAAGGTCAAGTGGAGGGCAGAGGGTTAGGGCTACTCTTTGATTTTGTGTGTGTGTGTGTGTGTGTGTGTGTGTGTGTGTGTGTGTGTGTGTGTGTGTGTGTGTGTGTGTGTGTGTGTGTGTGTGTGTGTGTCATAGAGGTATGAATATATGACCCTCTCCTGCTTTCTTCTCTGAGAGGTGGAAAATCCAAGGCCTTACTGAAACACACAACAAGCTTGAAAAACACAGTTAGAAAATGATGCTGAGAGTGAGGGAAAGGAGGAGAGGAGAGGAGGAGAGAGGAGATGAGGAGAGGGGAGGAGGGGAGGAGAGGAGGAGAGAGGAGAGCAGGGGAGGAGAGGAGAGGAGGTGAAGAGAAGAAAGGAGGAGAGAGGAGGGGAGGAGAGGAGAGGAGGAGAGGAGGAGAGAGGAGAGGAGGAGAGAGGAGAGATTGGAGAGGGACAGCCTCGTGGGAAAATGTCCTGTTTTTGATTGGAAACAGCTCCTAACACACACACACACACACACACACACATACACACACACACACACACTGTAATGGCTTTACAAGAGTCCTATAAACTGAAGGAAAAGGAGAGAGGGAGAAAAACGTGTTAGAATAAGGGAATGCTTTTGGCACTTAGGGAGGTGTGTGTGTGTGTGTGTGTGTGTGTGTGTGTGTGTGTGTGTGTGTGTGTGTGTGTGTGTGTGTGTGTGTGTGTGTGTGTGTGTGTGTGTGTGTGTGTGTGTGTGTGTGTGTGTGTGTCATAGAGGTATGAATATATGACCCTATTTCAGGTCTGATCATTTAACCACGGTCATAAGGTTTCCCTTCACCCCTAAAACAAGGGGGTTACACAGGACTGGGGCGTGTCACAATGGGGGGTACACCACCTCTCACACACCGCCAGGGCTGGCAAAGAGACGCATGAGGGGGGGGGGGGGGTGCGGTTAGGTGTGTATGTGTGTATGTGTGTGAGTGTGTGAGTGCACGTGTGTCAGGAATTAGTTGAACACGAGAAAGATTGTTGCTATAAGCAACAAGAAAAAAAACACAAGCCGTGTTACCAGCAATTAGTCATAACAACCACACGAGTTAGAAACACCTCCACAATTACACCCATAAACTGTCCTGTGTTCTCTGGAACCACTCTATAGACATCTATTAATGACTAATTACACCCATAAACTGTCCTGTGTTCTCTGGAACCACTCTATAGACATCTATTAATTACTAATTACACCCATAAACTGTGTTCTCTGGAAACACTCTATAGACATCTATTAATTACTAATTACACCCATAAACTGTCCTGTGTTCTCTGGAACCACTCTATAGACATCTATTAATTACTAATTACACCCATAAACTGTGTTCTCTGGAAACACTCTATAGACATCTATTAATTACTAATTACACCCATAAACTGTCCTGTGTTCTCTGGAACCACTCTATAGACATCTATTAATTACTAATTACACCCATAAACTGTCCTGTGTTCTCTGGAACCACTCTATAGACATCTGTTCATCTATTAATTACTAATTACACCCATAAACTGTCCTGTGTTCTCTGGAACCACTCTATAGACATCTATTAATTACTAATTACACCCATAAACTGTCCTGTGTTCTCTGGAACCACTCTATAGACATCTATTAATTACTAATTACACCCATAAACTGTCCTGTGTTCTCTGGAACCACTCTATAGACATCTATTCATCTATTAATTACTAATTACACCCAGAAACTGTCCTGTGTTCTCTGGAACCACTCTATAGACATCTATTAATTACTAATTACACCCATAAACTGTCCTGTGTTCTCTGGAACCACTCTATAGACATCTATTAATTACTAATTACACCCATAAACTGTCCTGTGTTCTCTGGAACCACTCTATAGACATCTATTAATTACTAATTACACCCATAAACTGTCCTGTGTTCTCTGGAACCACTCTATAGACATCTGTTCATCTATTAATTACTAATTACACCCATAAACTGTCCTGTGTTCTCTGGAACCACTCTATAGACATCTATTAATTACTAATTACACCCATAAACTGTCCTGTGTTCTCTGGAACCACTCTATAGACATCTATTAATTACTAATTACACCCATAAACTGTCCTGTGTTCTCTGGAACCACTCTATAGACATCTATTCATCTATTAATTACTAATTACACCCAGAAACTGTCCTGTGTTCTCTGGAACCACTCTATAGACATCTATTAATTACTAATTACACCCATAAACTGTCCTGTGTTCTCTGGAACCACTCTATAGACATCTATTAATTACTAATTACACCCATAAACTGTCCTGTGTTCTCTGGAACCACTCTATAGACATCTATTCATCTATTAATTACTAATTACACCCCCCCCCCCCTTTTTCCCTCAGAACAGCCTCAATCCTTCGGGGCATGGACTCTACAAGGTGTCGAAAGCGTTCCACAGGTATGCTGGTCCATGTTGACTCCAAAGATTTTAAATTGAGACAATTGACACAATTCATGTCTCAAACCTTTAAAAAAATATATATTTTTTTTAACCTATCTCGTCACCTTCATCTACACTGATTAAAGTAGATTTAAAGTGACATCAATAAGGGATGGATTCACCTGGTTAGTCTATGTCATGGAAAGAGCATGTTTTGTAGACTCAGTGTATGTCATTCCAACACATTTAATACTGTATATTTTAACCCAGGTAAAGTCCTGTATAGATTTCCCCCTTTCCCCCCAGTAGATCTCTGGAACTCTAGAACTCTAAAACTCTAAAACTCTAGAACTCTTGAACTCTTGAACTCTGGAACTCTAGAACTCTGGACCTTCAACACAGACAGCTATAAACACAGTACACATGATATACTGTAAGTGAGATTTCTGGGGTGAAGAATGGTGTTCTTGTTCTAGTTCTGTGATGTTAGTGTTCGTTTAGCGTGGGTGGCTACCACCCACCCTCCCTCCCTCCCTCCATCCATCCCTTCTTCCATGTTTCCTCCCTCCCTCTGGCAAGCCCTGTCTCCCTAAAACATGGTAAAAGCATTCTCCTCAACTCCTGGACAGCAAACAGGAGAGAGAGTGAAATAAAGGAAGAAAAACAAGGGACAGTGCACTACCTTTCATACTAAATAGGGAATAGGGTGCCATTTGGGACACACATTAAGTGATTACCACAGTAACAGAATCAGTTTATCTTCACTTTACCTCTCTGCTTTATATTCTACAGAACAAAAGGTAGTAGGGAAGGAGGGAGGGAGGGAGGGAGGGAGGGAGGGAGGGAGGGAGAGATATTTCTCTAATCATGCATGAGTGGGCGTTGCATGAGTGGGCGTTGTTGAGTCGGGTTGTCGTGGCTGCAGGGCGGCAGGGCGGCAGGGTCTAAAAAAGAGCTAACCCAAGGTTCACGCCTTCTCTCCCTCCTTCCCTCCCTCTCTCCGCCGGCAGCACATTGGGCTGTCTGTGTGACTGTACGGACTCAGACTAAAATAAGACTCAGGTACAGTGAGTGTTTTCCGTGGGTGTGTGTGTGTGTGTTTTCCGTGTGTGTGTGTGTGTGTGTGTGTGTGTGTGTGTGTGTGTGTATGTGTGTATGTGCGTGGTGGACGTTTTTTTTGGGGCTGTTCTTGTGGGGACCAGAAGTCCCCAATCCAAATTCCAACCCGATTTTCGGGCTGTCCAAGAGAAAACGCAGTCATTCTCAAGCTGACCACCATCATTCCTTCTGTTTCCCAAGAACACTGAGGCCACCTACCTACCACAACGACTACTGCCCTGTAGCGCTCACATCAACGTCCTCATCCCAGACCCCAACAGATAGACGACACAATCTCCACACTGCCCTCACCCACCCAGATAAGTGGAACACCTAGGTGATGAATTCTGTTCGTTGACTACAGCTCAACACCATAGTGGACCTCCAAACTCATCAACAAGCTTGGGACCCCTCTGGGACTGAACGTCTCCCTCTGAAAAATTGGAACCTGGACTTCCTGACGGGCCGACCCCGGATGGTGAGGGTAGGCAACATCACCTCTGTCACGTTGACCCTCAACACAGGGGCCTCACAGGGGTTTGTGCTTTAGTCCTGTATGTCTAAATCACTAAAATGCTCCAACCACCACAAACAAGTTGTGAAGAAGGCATGACAGAGTCTCGTACAGATGTACCATTGAGAGCATCTTGACTGGCTGCTGTCACTGCTTGGTACGGAAACTGCACCGCCCTCGACCGCATGGCGCTACAGAGGGCGGTGTGGACATCCCAGTACTTTACTGGTACCGAGCTACCTGTCATCCAGGACCACAATATCAGGCGGTGTGAAAGGAAATGGCCGGAAAATTGTTAAAGACTCTAGCTACCCGAACCATATACTGTTCTTTATGCTTCCGCACGGCGAGAGGTAGTCCCGTGTGGCTCAGTTGGTAGAGCATGTTGTTCGCAATGCCAGGGTTGTGGGTTAGATTCCCACGGGGGACCAGTACGGAAAAAAATTGTATGAATTGTATGCATTCACTACTGTAAGTCGCTCTGGATAAGAGCGTCTGCTAATTGACTAAACTGTAAAAATGATGTAAATGTAGGTACCGGAGCATCAAGACTGATGCCAACTGGCTCCTGAAGAGCTTCTATCCCCAAGCCATAAGACTGCTAAATAGATAACAAAATGGCTACAAAATGGCTACAACATGGCTGCTAAATAGATAACAAAATGTCTACCAGAATCTGCATTGGCTCTTGTATATTATTTGTATTTTAGCACTGTCTCTATGGAAACTCACACACACACACACACACACACACACACACACTCTCATTGACAGTCCAACACACACACTCACACACACTCTCATTGACACTCCAACACACACACTCTCATTGACACTCCAACACACACACACACTCGTACAGTCATCATATACGCTGCTGCTACTCCGTCGTCACCCCGACACATCTAACCCAACCTCCACAGTAGCCCTGCATTGTAAATATGGTATTGAAACTGACACCGTATACACAGCCTACTTACACTCCCGTCATCTCCTTCTGTCTTCCATCCAGAAGAGCGAGGAATAGGCAAAGCACTTGTTTTGACCCTGTGTGTGTGGAGGCCAAAGGCTGACTGTTGTAATACATAAGACGTCCCTGAGAGACACGTCATTCATACTGCACACAGACTCAGTAATGTCTCAGCCCTGCTGCTGGTTGTAATAATATCTGCAGTGTAATGAGTCTCCTGACCTTCATAAGGTGGAAAACAAGGAACGTGCTGACACACACTGTAACACACACACACACACACACACACACTGTAACACACACACACACACACACACACTGTAACACACACAAACACACACACACACACACACACACACACACACACACACACACACACACACACACACACACACACTGTAACACACAAACACACACACACACTGTAACACACACACACACACACACACACACAACACACACACACACACACACACACACACACACACACACACACACACACACACACACTGTAACACACACACACACACTGTAACACACACCACACTACACACACACACACACACACACACACACACACACACACACACACACACACACTGTAACACACACACACACACACACTGTAACACACACACACACTGTAACACACACACACACACACTCTAACACACACACACACACTTTGATACACACAGTCTGACACACACACACACACACTCTGACACACACACACACACTCTGACACACACACACACTGACACACACACTGACGCACACACACTCTGATACACACACTGTAACACACACACACACACAAACACTCTGAAACACACACACATTCTGACACACACACACACACACACACTGTAACACACACACACACTCTGACACATACACACATTCTGAAACAGACACACACATACACACACTCTTACACAAACACACTCTGACACACACAAGGACTTTGAGACACACACACTCTGAAAAAAAATACACTCTGACACACACACGCACACACACACACATTCTGAAACACACACATTCTCACACACACACACACTCTGACACACACTCTGACACAGACACACACACTCTGACACACATTCTGACACACACACACTCTGACACACATTTTGACCTACGCACACATTCTGAAACACACACATTCTGAAACACACACACTCTGACACACACACACACACACATTCTTACACACACACACACACACACATTCTTACACACACACTCTGACACACACACACACACACACTCTTACACACACACACACACACTGACACACACACACTCTGACACACACACACACACACACTCTGACACACACACACACACACACACACACACACATTCTTACACACACACACACACACACACTCTGACACACACACACTCTGACATACACACACACTCTGACACACACACACACACACACACACACACACACTCTGACACACACACACACACACACACACACACTCTGACACACACTTTGACACACACACACTCTGACACACACACACACACTCTGACACACACTCTGACACACACTTTGACACACACACACGCTGACACACACACACACTCTGACACACACACACACACATTCTGACACACACACACACACACATTCTGACACACACACACACTCTGACACACACACACACACACGCATTCTTACACACACACACACACACTCTGACACACACTTTGACACACACACACACTCTGACACACACACACTCTGACACACACTCTGACACACACTTTGACACACACACACTCTGACACACACACACACACTCTGACACACACTCACATTCTGACACATACACACACTCTGACACACACACACACACATTCTTACACACACACACACACACACACACTCTGACACACACACACACACATTCTTACACACACACACACACACACACTCTGACACACACACACACACCTTCTTACACACACACACGCTGACACACACACACACATTCTTACACACACACACTCTGACACACACACACATTCTTACACACACACACACTCTGACACACATACACACACCCTTCGCTCCAACTTTAGTCTATGATTTAGTGATAACAGCAGTCGTCTACCAAACATTTTGTGTTTAGTAGTTTCTTGGAAATGTCTTTTCAAAAATATTTTCTTTACAAACTTTTAAGTATTCCAAAGATCACAAGTGGAAATTAACCTTTTACTGTATAATTATGCGCAATAAGATCATTTAATAACTGTAAAAAATATATTTAAAAACTTCAACATGTAGTATTTACAACATATTGTATTTATAGTAACAACAATATTTACAACATATAGTATTTATAGTAACAACAACATTTATAACATATAGTATTTACAACATATAGTATTTATAGTAACAACAACATTTACAACATATAGTATTTATAGTAACAACAATATTTACAACATATAGTATTTATAGTAACAACAACATTTACAACATATAGTATTTATAGTAACAACAACATTTTCAACATGTAGTATTTACAACATATAGTATTTATAGTAACAACAACATTTACAACATATAGTATTTATAGTAACAACAACATTTACAACCTATAGTATTTATAGTAACATAATAATAACAACATGTACAACATGTAGTATTTACAACATATAGTATTTATAGTAACAACAACATTTACAACATATAGTATTTATAGTAACATAATAATAACAACATGTACAACATGTAGTATTTACAACATATAGTATTTATAGTAACAACAACATTTACAACATATTTTATTTACAACATATAGTATTTATAGTAACATAGTAACAACAACATTTTCAACATGTAGTATTTACAACATATAGTATTTATAGTAACAACAACATTTACAACATATAGTATTTACAACATATAGTATTTATAGTAACATAGTAACAACAAAATGTATAACATATAGTATTTATAGTAACAACAATATGTACAACATGTAGTATTTACAACATATAGTATTTATAGGAAAAACAATATTTACAACCTATAGTATTTATAGTAACAACAACATTTATAACATATAGTATTTATAGTAACAACAACATTTACAACATATAGTTTTTATAGTAACAACAACATTTACAACGTGTAGTATTTACAACATATAGTATTTATAGTAACATAGTAACAACAACATTTACAACATGTAGTATTTATAGTAACATAGTAACAACAACATTTACAACATGTAGTATTTACAACATATAGTATTTATAGTAACAACAACATATAGTATTTATAGTAACAACAACATTTACAACAAATTAAACCTATACAGTTTCCAAGCTGAACAGGGAACATAAACAGAGACTGACGAACACTAAAACACACACTAAAACACACACACACACTCACACACACACACACACACACACACACACACACACACACACACACACACACACACACACACACACACACACACACACACACACACACACACACACACACACACACACACACACACACTGTAACACACACACACACACACTGTAACACACACACACACTGTAACACACACACACACACTGTAACACACACACACTGTAACACACACACACACACACACACACACACACACACACACACACTGTAACACACACACACTGTAACACACACACACACACACACACACACACACACACACACACACACACACACACACTGTAACACACACACACACTGTAACACACACACACTGTAACACACACACACTGTAACACACACACACACACACACTGTAACACACACACACACACACACTGTAACAAACACACACACACACACACACACGCACACTGTAACACACAGCCCTATAAAGTCTGGTGGCTCCTATAACAGGCATTTATGGCTCAGTACATAGTTAACCTAATGGGTAAATGGCTGGTTGTGTGTGTGTGTGTGTGTGTGTGTGTGTGTGTGTGTGTGTGTGTGTGTGTGTGTGTGTGTGTGTGTGTGTGTGTGTGTGTGTGTGTGTGTGTGTGTGTGTGTATATATATATATATAAGTGCAGGCGCCAGATGGAATCAGTTGGATGGGCATTTGATTTCCTCAGGCGGACACAGGACCTCCTGTTCTGTTCTGGGGGGTTGTTAAAGTAAAGATTATATACTCATGGTATACGGTCTTATATACCACGTCTGTCAGCCAATCAGCATTCAGGGGTAGTAAAGAGGGTGTTATAGTGAGTTTTCAAGTAAAAAATGTAAAAAGATCAAAATGAAAAGTTAAGAAATATATATAGCCTCTGCTATATGGAGACATTGATACAGGCTCCCGAGTGGTGAAGTGTTAGAGGCGTCACTACAGACACCCTGGTTCGAATCTAGGCTGTTACACAACCGGCCGTGATTTTGGAGTCCCACAGGGCGGTGTACAACTGGCCCAGCATCGTCCGGGTTAGGGTTTGGCCGGAGTAGGCCTTCATTGTAAAAAAAATGATTTGTTCTTAACTGAATGGCCTAGTTAAATAAAGGTAAAATAAAGGTTAAATAACATTTACTAGGACTACTGGTGACATAAGTAATGGAGAATTTATTTAAAAAAATAAACAATCAAATGCAAGCAATGAATGAAATGAAACAAATAGGCCTACACACTTACGATTTAAACAATTCAAGAAGATCTCCTGTGGCTAAATCATGTTATCTGGTGTAGTATTTTAAATTGATTTTTACTTAGACATGGGTCATTTTATAACTTTGCAAAAACATCAATTTACTTTAGGAGAAGCCAGCATTCAAACACTCGACAACTTTCCCTTCCGATTCGAAAGTAGCTGAAATTCAGAGATCTGCATATAATGACGAGATGCTCATTCCTCTCTAGGTTTCTTCCTAGGTTCCTGCCTTTCTAGGGAGGTTTTACCTAGCCATCGTGCCTCTACATCTGCATTGCTTCCTGTTTGGGGTTTTAGGCTGGGTTTCTGTATAAGCACTTTGTGACATCTGCTGATGTTAAATACATTTGATTGACTGATGGTCTCCGCCTCCAACAATGGGAGTCATTGTCCCAAAGGTGGGAATGTAGGCAACAAGCTTAGGTCTGTATATTATTCCCATAGAAACGCATTGGGCTTTAATCTGGACTGAAAAGCATTCGAGTTAGAGAAACAGCGCCCCTCTGTCTTCCTATATGTAGCCCATGTATCTGATGCTGTGTGGACAGAAATAGTATGACATGCCATAGTCGTTTTGGTCCAGACAGCATTAAATACGTGGTCTACACATACTTACAGTTGAAGTCGGAAGTTTACATACACTTGGTTTGGAGTCATTAAAACTCGTTTTTCAACTACTCCACAAATTTCTTGTTAACAAACTATAGTTTTGGCAAGTCGGTTAGGACATCTACTTTGTGAATGACACAAGTCATTTTTCCAACAATTGTTTACAGGCAGATTATTTCACTTATAATTCACTGTATCACAATTCCAGTGGGTTAGAAGTTTACATACACTAAGTTGACTGTGCCTTTAAACAGTCAATGGGAGGTGTATCTGTGGATGTATTTCAAGGCCTACCTTCAAACTCAGTGCCTCTGCTTCACATCATTGGAAAATCAAAAGAAATCAGCCAAGACTTCAGAAAAAATTGTCTGATTCATCCTTGGGAGCAATTTCCAAATGCCTGAAGGTACCACGTTCATCTGTACAAACAATAGTACGCAAGTATAAACACCATGGGACCACGCAGCCGTCATACCGCTGAGGATGGAGACGTGTTCTGTCTCCTAGAGATGAACGTACTTTGGTGCGAAAAGTGCAAATCAATCCCAGAACAGCAGCAAAGGACCTTGTGAAGATGCTGGAGTAAACAAGTACAAAAGTATCTATATCCACAGTAAAACGAGTCCTATATCAACATAACCTGAAGCGCCGCTCAGCAAGGAAGAAGCCACTGATCCAAAACCGCCATAAAAAAGCAGACTACGGTTTGCAACTGCACATGGGGACAAAGATTGTACTTTTTGGAGAAATGTCCTCTGGTCTAATGAAACTTGAACTGTTTGTCCATAATGACCATCGTTATGTTTGGAGGAAAAAGGCGGAGACTTGCAAGCCGAAGAACACCATCCCAACCGTGAAGCACGGGGGTGGCAGCATCATGTTGTGGGGGTGCTTTGCTGCAGGAGGGACTGGTGCACTTCACAAAATAGATGGCATCATGAGGGAGGAAAATTAAGTGGATACATTGAAGCAACATTTCAAGACATCAGTCAGGAAGTTAAAGCTTGGTCGCAAATGGGTCTTCCAAATGGACAATGACCCCAAGCATACTTCGAAAGTTCTGCCAAAACTCTAATGTTATTCTGACATTTCACTTTCAAACAAACTATAAACAAAACACAAACTGTGACGTCAGCGGTGCTACATGCACTAACTCAAAATAATCTCCCACAAACACAGGTGGAAAAACAACTACTTAAATATGATCCCCAATTAGAGACAACGATGACCAGCTGCCTCTAATTGGGAATCATACAAAAACCCCAACATAGAAAAAACAAACTAGAACACAACATAAAAAAATAAACTAGATTAAAAAAAAAAGTCACACCCTGACCGACTCTACCATAGAAAATAAGAGCACTCTATGGTCAGGACGTGACATCTCTCTACTATTATTCTGACATTTCACTTTCTTAAAATAAAGTGGTGATTCTAACTGACCTATGACAGGGAATTTTTAATGGAATATCTACAGAGGCCCATTATCAGCAACCATCAGTCCTGTGTTCCAATGGCACGTTGTGTTAGCTAATCCAAGTTTATCATTTTAAAAGGCTAATTGATCATTAGAAAACCCTTTTACAATTATGTTAGCACAGCTGAAAACTGTTGTTCTATAAGCAAATCAGCCGTTTCCAGCTACAATAGTCATTTACAATATTAACAATGTCTACACTGTATTTCTGATCAATTTGACGTTATTTGAATTGACAGAAAATGGACATTTCTAAGTGATCCTAAACTTTTAAACAGTAGTTCTCTCTCTGTGTCTCTCTGTCTGTCGCTCTCTGTCTCTCTCTCTCTCTGTCTCTCTCTCGCTCTCTCTGTCTCTGTCTCTCTCTGTGTGTCTCTCTTTCTGTCTCTGTCTCTGTCTCTCTCTCTCTGTCTCTGTCTCTCTCTCGCGCTCTCTGTCTCTCTCTTTGTCTCTCTCTCTCTCTGTCTCGCTCTCTCTGTCTCCCTCTCTCTTGTGTGTGTTGGGCTGTTACCATTCCTAATCTGTTTTTATGGCTGGTACTTGTAATTACATGGCCCTTACTGGAGCTTTACACACACAAAGCCTTAAGTGTGCATGGCAGAGCGTACAGTAACATTAGCTGTATGATTATATTTTGGTATCCTGGTTAATAGGCAATGTTAGCCCTGTACCCAAGGCCTATAAAACACTGGCTAACACAATGGTGCCACGGTGTGTGTGTGTGTGTGTGTGTGTGTGTGTGTGTGTGTGGGGGTACAGTAAACCAGCGTGAGTGTCTGCTAAAGCTATTACTCTAACACAGGGGGTCGGCATCACAACACACACACACACACACACACACACACACACACACACACACACACACACACACACACACACACACACACACACACACACACACACACACACACACACACACACACACACACAACCTCAACACCCATGTTAAAAGCCATATTCTCTGCTTGACTTGTTTGGGTGTGTAGTGTCTGTTTGCTAGTGACTGCTGTTGAAACCTGTGTGTGTGTGTGTGTGTGTGTGTGTGTGTGTGTGTGTGTGTGTGTGTGTGTGTGTGTGTGTGTGTGTGTGTGTGTGTGTGTGTGTGTGTGTGTGTGTAGAACATGAAGACGTAACCCATAGGCAGGACATTACCAGATATGTAACCAGGTTCCCACTATTAAACTGTAGCAGAGGGATTACAAATAGATTACAGAAGATGGTTCAGATGTGAAAAGAGCATGAAGACCCGGTTTGTGTCCCAAACAGCACCATATTCCCCGCTGGACACAGACGTCAATTCAAGGATAATTCCACGTTGGTTCAACTTATTTTCATTGAAATGACGTAAAAAATATATATATATATGATTCAACCCATGTGTGCCCAGTGTGTTGCTACATAATCCACCTCTTTTAATTAACCAAGTCTTAAGTAGTGCACTACAAAGACAATAAGGTGCCATTTGCGATGCATCCGTAACAACCTTTCAGGTAGGCTGTATCTTGATCCGAGAGGAGAAGGAAAACTCTTTAGTGAAAGTGTTTCAGTTACGTGTTTTTAAATAAAGTATAAACTATGGAAAACTTCAACACTAAGACCTTTATATGTGATTGAATTACAACTAATGTGTGGTTCAATTGTGACAGGCTCCTTTGAATAGGATCTGTGGGCTTGCCGGAGGGCGTTCCGATGGCTAGGGTTCTAGAATGTTCCAGAATGCCAACATGTTCTAAGAACGGGAACAGGCTTTGTGTTGTGTGTTCTGTGTCCACAATGTAATGCTCTAATGGTGTGTTTATACAGACAGACAGTGTGTGTGTGTGTGTGTGTGTGTGTGTGTGTGTGTGTTTACACAGAGAAAGTAACACAGAGTGTGTATGACAGCAGTGCGTTGGTAAATAGGATCAGTAAATGTCAATGAAAACCTCCATAGTCTCATACTGTGGAATATGGAAACATACACAGACATGGGTGGGTAGTGGGCACGCACACACACACACACACACACACACACACACACACACACAAAAACACACACACACACACACACACACTGAATGTAAAAAAGAGTAAGAAAAGCCCACGGGTCACAAATGCTAAATACATTTATTTTATGAAATATAATAATCACCATCATAAAAACGCTGTAATATTGTTTTTGACATTTTTTTCAGTGTATCCCTTTTCCTCCACGCTTTTATAGGGGTGAAAATAAGGATATGGACATTTTGGGGGAAAGCTTGACATCATTAGTAAAGGCTGGAAACAAACGTTTAAGAACAAAAAGAGAAGAAGAGAGAGAGAGAGAGAGAGGTAGAGAGCCAATCACACTTCAAAAGTTCTGACAGGAAATTACATCAGAACGCCAGTCGGCACGCCAGCCGTTTGATTAATGCGCCGCCACTCCTTCAAAAACCCCCCCTTAATGTTACGTCTTAAAACATTCATTTTTTTATAGGTGGCACGGCCATGATAAGCCCAGACTAGAACATTATAATGGAAAGGAAAGGGAGGGGAGGGAGGGAGGGAAATAATAAAGTAAACCTGGAATTGGGTCGGTTCGCCAGTTTGGGGCCCGCAGTTTTCCAAACCAATAACTAACCTACAGATATTTTTTGCACTCGCTTTGTCTAGGGGTCCTAGGCCTAGTTACATGGTCTGTAAACTGAATGAATGTGTGCATTTAGGTCAGAAATCAGCGTTTGAGAGGACCGTGTTGGATGCATATGTTCCCAGGGAGACTGCAACCTTACCTTAGGTCCAGGGAGACTGCAACCTTACCTTGGGTCCAGGGAGACTGCAACCTTACCTTGGATCCAGGGAGACAGCAACCTTACCTTGGGTCCAGGGAGACAATAACCTTACCTTGGGTCCAGGGAGACAGCAACCTTACCTTGGATCCAGGGAGACAGCAACCTTACCTTGGGTCCAGGGAGACAGCAACCTTACCTTGGGTCCAGGGAGACAACAACCTTACCTTGGGTCCAGGGAGACAATAACCTTACCTTGGGTCCAGGGAGACTGCAACCTTACCTTGGGTCCAGGGAGACAATAACCTTACCTTGGGTCCAGGGAGACAGCAACCTTACCTTGGGTCCAGGGAGACAACAACCTTACCTTGGGTCCAGGGAGACAATAACCTTACCTTGGGTCCAGGGAGACAGCAACCTTACCTTAGGTCCAGGGAGACTGCAACCTTACCTTGGGTCCAGGGAGACAACAACCTTACCTTGGGTCCAGGGAGACGGCAACCTTACCTTGGGTCCAGGGAGACAGCAACCTTACCTTGGGTCCAGGGAGACAGCAACCTTACCTTGGGTCCAGGGAGACAACAACCTTACCTTGGGTCCAGGGAGACAGCAACCTTACCTTAGGTCCAGGGAGACTGCAACCTTACCTTGGGTCCAGGGAGACAACAACCTTACCTTGGGTCCAGGGAGACGGCAACCTTACCTTGGGTCCAGGGAGACGGCAACCTTACCTTGGGTCCAGGGAGACGGCAACCTTACCTTGGGTCCAGGGAGACAACAACCTTACCTTGGGTCCAGGGAGACTGAAACCTTACCTTGGGTCCAGGGAGACTGCAACCTTACCTTGGGTCCAGGGAGACTGAAACCTTACCTTGGGTCCAGGGAGACAGCAACCTTACCTTGGGTCCAGGGAGACAATAACCTTACCTTGGGTCCAGGGAGACAATAACCTTACCTTGGGTCCAGGGAGACTGAAACCTTACCTTGGATCCAGGGAGACAACAACCTTACCTTGGGTCCAGGGAGACTGAAACCTTACCTTGGGTCCAGGGAGACAGCAACCTTACCTTGGGTCCAGGGAGACAACAACCTTACCTTGGGTCCAGGGAGACAACAACCTTACCTTAGGTCCAGGGAGACAATAACCTTACCTTGGGTCCAGGGAGACTGCAACCTTACCTTGGGTCCAGGGAGACAGCAACCTTACCTTAGGTCCAGGGAGACAATAACCTTACCTTGGGTCCAGGGAGACTGCAACCTTACCTTGGGTCCAGGGAGACTGAAACCTTACCTTGGGTCCAGGGAGACAACAACCTTACCTTGGATCCAGGGAGACAACAACCTTACCTTGGGTCCAGGGAGACTGCAACCTTACCTTGGGTCCAGGGAGACAACAACCTTACCTTGGGTCCAGGGAGACAACAACCTTACCTTGGGTCCAGGGAGACAATAACCTTACCTTGGGTCCAGGGAGACAGCAACCTTACCTTGGGTCCAGGGAGACAACAACCTTACCTTGGGTCCAGGGAGACAATAACCTTACCTTGGGTCCAGGGAGACAATAACCTTACCTTGGGTCCAGGGAGACAGCAACCTTACCTTGGGTCCAGGGAGACAATAACCTTACCTTGGGTCCAGGGAGACAATAACCTTACCTTGGGTCCAGGGAGACTGAAACCTTACCTTGGATCCAGGGAGACAACAACCTTACCTTGGGTCCAGGGAGACTGAAACCTTACCTTGGGTCCAGGGAGACAGCAACCTTACCTTGGGTCCAGGGAGACAACAACCTTACCTTGGGTCCAGGGAGACAACAACCTTACCTTAGGTCCAGGGAGACAATAACCTTACCTTGGGTCCAGGGAGACTGCAACCTTACCTTGGGTCCAGGGAGACAGCAACCTTACCTTAGGTCCAGGGAGACAATAACCTTACCTTGGGTCCAGGGAGACTGCAACCTTACCTTGGGTCCAGGGAGACTGAAACCTTACCTTGGGTCCAGGGAGACAACAACCTTACCTTGGATCCAGGGAGACAACAACCTTACCTTGGGTCCAGGGAGACTGCAACCTTACCTTGGGTCCAGGGAGACAACAACCTTACCTTGGGTCCAGGGAGACAACAACCTTACCTTGGGTCCAGGGAGACAATAACCTTACCTTGGGTCCAGGGAGACAGCAACCTTACCTTGGGTCCAGGGAGACAACAACCTTACCTTGGGTCCAGGGAGACAATAACCTTACCTTGGGTCCAGGGAGACAGCAACCTTACCTTGGGTCCAGGGAGACAGCAACCTTACCTTGGGTCCAGGGAGACAGCAACCTTACCTTGGGTCCAGGGAGACAGCAACCTTACCTTGGGTCCAGGGAGACAATAACCTTACCTTGGGTCCAGGGAGACAGCAACCTTACCTTGGGTCCAGGGAGACAATAACCTTACCTTGGGTCCAGGGAGACAGCAACCTTACCTTGGGTCCAGGGAGACAACAACCTTACCTTGGGTCCATTTCCAGCTCTTTCTTGACCTCTTGGTCAGCCAGTCCAAGCGGATTATTGTTGATTCAGATGGTGAGCAAACATAAATATGTACAAAAAAGAAAGAAAACAAAAGGCATGCCCAAACTAAAACAGAAAAACCTCATGGCCACCAAACGGCTGGCACACTGACCTTCACCTTGGACATGGTTGCTGGGGGGTAGAGTCAGGAAGTGGTGTGCTGTAGTGTGCTGTCTAAAACTACCTAACCTATTCCATAACAATAGGGAATAGGCTGCCATTTTGGGATGCATCCATGGAAGACTCTAAGCACACTGTTACGGGATGTAAATATTTAGTTAGTTAAGACTCTAGATCTGCGTCCCAAACAACACCCTCCTCAGTATGTAGTGAACTACATTTGACTGGTAGGAAATGCCTGTAGGGAATAGGGTGTCATTTGTGATGAAGCCTAGGAAAAGTCTATCCACTCCAAAACATTAATACTCTGACCTTGAAAACACTCAGATCTAGTGGACGAATAAGATTACTCTCTTCCACCACATAGTATATCATCATAACCTCTCTAGGAACAACCCTAGCCTTGGTGTAGACTGTTAGGTCTACACCTGTTGTATTCAGCATTTCACTGTTAGGTCTACACCTGTTGTATTCAGCATTTCACTGTAAGGTCTACTACACCTGTTGTATTCAGCATTTCACTGTAAGGTCTACTACACCTGTTGTATTCAGCATTTCACTGTAAGGTCTACTACACCTGTTGTATTCAGCATTTCACTGTGAGGTCTACACCTGTTGTATTCAGCATTTCACTGTAAGGTCTACTACACCTGTTGTATTCGGCATTTCACTGTAAGGTCTACTACACCTGTTGTATTCAGCATTTCACTGTGAGGTCTACTACACCTGTTGTATTCAGCATTTCACAGGTAGGTCTACACCTGTTGTATTCAGCATTTCACTGTAAGGTCTACTACACCTGTTGTATTCAGCATTTCACTGTTAGGTCTACACCTGTTGTATTCAGCATTTCACTGTGATGTCTACTACACCTGTTGTATTCAGCATTTTACTGTTAGGTCTACACCTGTTGTATTCAGCATTTCACTGTGAGGTCTACTACACCTGTTGTATTCAGCATTTCACTGTGAGGTCTACTACACCTGTTGTATTCAGCATTTCACTGTGAGGTCTACACCTGTTGTATTCAGCATTTCACTGGTAGGTCTACTACACCTGTTGTATTCAGCATTTCACTGTAAGGTCTACTACACCTGTTGTATTCAGCATTTCACTGGTAGGTCTACACCTGTTGTATTCAGCATTTCACTGTTAGGTCTACTACACCTGTTGTATTCGGCATTTCACTGTAAGGTCTACTACACCTGTTGTATTCAGCATTTCACTGTAAGGTCTACTACACCTGTTGTATTCAGCATTTCACTGTGAGGTCTACACCTGTTGTATTCAGCATTTCACTGTGAGGTCTACACCTGTTGTATTCAGCATTTCACTGTAAGGTCTACTACACCTGTTGTATTCGGCATTTCACTGTAAGGTCTACTACACCTGTTGTATTCAGCATTTCACTGTGAGGTCTACTACACCTGTTGTATTCAGCATTTCACAGGTAGGTCTACACCTGTTGTATTCAGCATTTCACTGTAAGGTCTACTACACCTGTTGTATTCAGCATTTCACTGTTAGGTCTACACCTGTTGTATTCAGCATTTCACTGTGATGTCTACTACACCTGTTGTATTCAGCATTTTACTGTTAGGTCTACACCTGTTGTATTCAGCATTTCACTGTGAGGTCTACTACACCTGTTGTATTCAGCATTTCACTGTGAGGTCTACTACACCTGTTGTATTCAGCATTTCACTGTGAGGTCTACACCTGTTGTATTCAGCATTTCACTGGTAGGTCTACTACACCTGTTGTATTCAGCATTTCACTGTAAGGTCTACTACACCTGTTGTATTCAGCATTTCACTGGTAGGTCTACACCTGTTGTATTCAGCATTTCACTGTTAGGTCTACTACACCTGTTGTATTCGGCATTTCACTGTAAGGTCTACTACACCTGTTGTATTCAGCATTTCACTGTTAGGTCTACTACACCTGTTGTATTCAGCATTTCACTGTAAGGTCTACTACACCTGTTGTATTCAGCATTTCACTGTGAGGTCTACTACACCTGTTGTATTCAGCATTTCACTGTAAGGTCTACTACACCTGTTGTATTCGGCATTTCACTGTAAGGTCTACTACACCTGTTGTATTCAGCATTTCACTGTTGTACTCGGCGCATGTGACAAATAAAACTGTGGCTCAGTTGGTAGAGCATGGTGTTTCCAATGCCAGGGTTGTGGGTTCGATTCCCACTAAGGGGCCAATACGGAGAAGAAAAAAAAATAAAAAAATTTATGAAATGAATTGAAATGTATGCTTTCACTACTGTAAGTCGCTCTGGATAAGAGCGTCTGCTAAATGACTAAAATGTAAAATGTATTTTATATGTTGCCTGTAATCCATGACTTCTAGTTGGTTGGGATATGTACGGTCACTGTGGAAATGACTTGTCTGTCTGTCTGTCTGTCTGTCTGTCTGTCTGTCTGTCTGTCTGTCTGTCTGTCTGTCTGTCTGTCTGTCTGTATTATAACTGTCGTGTCAGATCCATTGTACGTCAGTTGTACAGTTTGAGTGTGTATGGGCCGTTAAACCCAGGACTGTATGTTTAGTATCATTTCAAGTGAATTAGTTCATCTGGTCTTGATTATGTCATGTAGCACAGGGTCAGACTTCAATCAACAACATCATGGACATTCGAATTCATAGACGCCATCGAACCAGACCCACAGAGTAGTTAAAGCCTTAAGGAACCGTGTTTACAATCCGTTGTTTTGCCCCATACAGTAGTTTAAGTACAATACAATTGTCTATTGTCCAGCACTGATTACCACCTGTTATTATGCCGTGATGTAGCTAAAGCTCATGTGAATTATTACCAACTCACCACATCTTCAATCCACTCTGTTACTGATTATTATAGCAATAAACTCTGTTACTTTCATATGCACACACTAACACACACACACACACACACACAGACAGACAGACAGACAGACAGACAGACAGACAGACAGACAGACAGACAGACAGACAGACAGACAGACAGACACACACACACACACACACAGACACACAGACACAGACACACACACACACACACACACACACACACACACACACACACACACACACACACACACACACACAGAGACAGACAGACAGACACACACACACACACACACACACACAGAGACAGACAGACAGACACACACTTTTTAATACGTGATTTAGCGGCATCTCTGTAACGACCTCAAGTCGTAGACTCCTGCTGTAACTTCTATCTCCGGGTCATCACTAGGTGGTTAAACAGTCATCACTAGGTGGTTAAACAGTCATCACTAGGTGGTTAAACAGTCATCACTAGGTGGTTAAACAGTCATCACTAGGTGGTCATCAGACTGTTAAACAGTCATCACTAGGGGGTCATCAGACTGTTAAACAGTCATCACTAGGGGGTCATCAGACTGTTAAACAGTCATCACTAGGGGGTCATCAGACTGTTAAACAGTCATCACTAGGGGGTCATCAGACATATGATGTCTATACTGTCTATACTGTCTATACACACCATCTATTAAACTACTGTTACTTTATATTAATATACTGTCTCTACTGTCTATGCTGTCTATAGTGTCTCTACTGTCTATGCTGTCTCTACTGTCTATGCTGTCTATAGTGTCTCTACTGTCTATGCTGTCTCTACTGTCTATGCTGTCTATAGTGTCTCTATTGTCTATGCAGTCTATACTGTCTATACTGTCTATACACACCATCTATATAACTACTGTTACTTTATATTAATATACTGTCTCTACTGTCTATGCTGTCTATAGTGTCTCTACTGTCTATAATGTCTATAGTGTCTCTACTGTCTATGCAGTCTATACTGTCTATAGTGTCTCTACTGTCTATGCTGTCTCTGCTGTCTATACTGTCTCTATTGTCTATGCAGTCTATACTGTCTATACTGTCTATACACACCATCTATATAACTACTGTTACTTTATATTAATATACTGTCTCTACTGTCTATGCTGTCTATAGTGTCTCTACTGTCTATGCTGTCTCTACTGTCTATGCTGTCTATAGTGTCTCTATTGTCTATGCAGTCTATACTGTCTATACTGTCTATACACACCATCTATATAACTACTGTTACTTTATATTAATATACTGTCTCTACTGTCTATGCTGTCTATAGTGTCTCTACTGTCTATAATGTCTATAGTGTCTCTACTGTCTATACTGTCTCTACTGTCTATACTGTCTATGCTGTCTATGCTGTCTATACTGTCTATGCTGTCTCTGCTGTCTATACTGTCTCTACTGTCTATGCTGTCTATACTGTCTATACTGTCTATACTGTCTATACCGTCTATACTGTCTATACTGTCTATGCTGTCTCTACTGTCTCTACTGACTCTACTGTCTCTACTGTATCTACTGACTCTACTGTCTATACTGTCTATACCGTCTATACTGTCTATACACACCATCTATATAACTACTGTTACTTTATATTAATATACTGTCTATACTGTCTATGCTGTCTATACTGTCTATAATGTCTATACTGTCTATAATGTCTATACTGTCTATACTGTCTATACTGTCTATACTGTCTATGCTGTCTCTACTGTCTCTACTGTCTATACTGTCTATACACACCATCTATATAACTATTGTTACTTATTTTTCTTGGGAAAGGAGAAATGCTCACTAAAAGGCATATAAACAAAGCTTTTTGTCCATATGGTACATTTCAGTTATTTTTGTTATTTCAGCTCATGAAACATGGGACCAACACTTTACATGCTGTGTTTATATTCATGTTCGGTGTATATTTTTAAATAATTTCATTGCTTGTTCTGTTGTAAGAAAAATAAGGTGCGTATTGTTATTGTGTTACTAGATATTACTGCTGTTGAAGCTACAAACGTAATGCATTTCACTGCACCTGCGATATCATCTGCAAACTTGCCTTGCTGTTAATAGCTATTAATAGGTGACTGCTGTTAGCGCTGAAACTACGTCAGAGATTAGAATGAAGTGCTAAAATCTGAATTATGAAGGCTGTTGTAATAAGACAACAACGTAAACCATATCCTATCT
>NW_021823144.1:0-2500 GCF_901001165.1 Salmo trutta
ACTGGGTTATTGGATGGAGAGAACTGTCACTTTTCTAGAATATTAAATGGTCTATGGTATTTTTCTGGCGTGTGGATATCTTCCTTTGAGCACTCTCTCTCCCTCCCTACCTCCTTCCCCGTCTCTCTCTGTAGACGTTATGTATTTTATAATGATGCTGCTGTCCCTGTCAGTGAGTGGTGGGGAGCAGGCCATCCTGTCCAGATGATTTGGGATGCAGTGAGGGGGCTGGGCCATCCGCTCTCTACCCGGTGTAAATAATTATAATTCCCTGCTCACTGCGGTGGGCTGGACACTTCCATAATTACATTGTCAGAGGGGCTGGATGATTAGGGAGGCTGTGAAGAACGACATTAGGCTAACTGCACTGTGTCTGCATGCAGAGCAGATGACCCCTATCTAACTCTGTCTCCTTTTAATGTGATAGACTAAGCAGGCTTGCGGTGCTGTGATGATGATGATGATGAGGATTGCTGGATGTGGTGTTGATCTGCATCAGTGTGAGGTGCACTTGTGGTTGTTGCCTTCTCAAGTTAGCTCTAGACAATATTCAAATAATCTGGTCAGGGTAATTTTAGCAGGTTGATTTATTAAGTCAGGTTCACTCTGCCGTAGACCAACTTCCCTCCTGACCTTGTAGCTGCATGGCTGCAGATGAGTCCTGCCAAACCCACAGATAATAGACACATTCACTGGAGGAATAAACATCCCCACGCAAACAGACAGCCTGTGTTTTTCCTCCCGTTTATAGAGCTGTACTACTGATAAGTAATTATCCCTGCCAAAGGCAGATTGGGATTCACCACTGAGAAAAATCATCTATTTGTATGAGATGTTGCCATACATAACCTTTAAAGCATGCATTGCAGACTTGAATTCTCCAGTCTAATAATTCAATTAGTGTATGTGTGTATGTATGTGGTGTGTGTGTGTGTGGTGTGTGTGTGTGGGTGTGTGTGTGTGTGTGTGTGGGTGGTGTGTGTGTTGTGTGTGCGTGTGTGCGTGTGTGCGTGTGTGCGTGTGTGCGTGTGTGCGTGCGTGCGTGCGTGTGTGTGTGCATGCGTGTGTGTGGAATCCATTTGGAGTCTTGTATCAGAGGATTTCACTGATCTGCTTCCTTCTGCTGCTTTTCTGAATACTAACAATTTCATAACTAACATTTACTCTCATCACTTTGGATTCAGACGCTAAAAAAGATATTAGGATTGTAGATTTTAATATTAACATGCCTTCTGGTTGGACAATCTTTTCCAGAAAGCACACACTCAATGTCAGCATGGATAGTAAAGGATGTATGGGGAGATTGCGAAATCATTTTCATTTTAAGGCATGCAATGAAAATCAAATAGCAGATAATTGAAAGGATTATATATCTCGATAGAGGGCAGATAAAATGATACTGTTAATTCTGTTTGGAATCATTCAACAGCAACTAGCTCAGAAATAATTTTATCCCCGCAAATCAAACGTTGTCAACAAAAACACCGTAGGCCAGAGCCTGATTCCAAACCCATCCCTCCGATCTTACCCTTCCTACTTGACTCCCTCTCACAGACCTGTCCAGAATAGTAACAGCTCCACCGAAGCCTCTGTTATGTTTTAAAGTTTCCCTCATGCTTCAACATCTCCTAACCAGTCAGTTCTAACAAATTCAAATAAGCTACAGAAAGGCCATGAGAAAGGTTTGATTTATAGGTTTGGAACGGGCCGAGGGAGGGCTGAGTGCTTGACTAGTCATGTAAGGCCTAGATCTCACCGTGGACTAGTTTCCCGTAGTGTCCCCCAGGTAAAGGCAATAGGGTGGGGCTACATGGCTTACGTGACTGAAGAGCAGGGAGGATTGTCAGGTATGGCTGGGAGGGAGCTTCTGCATGTTCAACAGCTGTGCGACATATAGAGCCTAGAGAGAGGGAGGAGGGAAGAAGGGCATGATATGGAGGTGTGAACATGTGCATGCACGCGTCAATGCATGTGTGTGTGTGTGTTGTTTCTGGTGTGTGTGTGACTACATGTGACATTACATTGGTGTTGTGTATACCATATTTGAAGTTACCCCGGTGACGTGCCCTTTGACTCTTATATCCCCTCGGTAGTGAGATGAGATGCACGCCTGACATGTCTGTGTCTCATGTGTGTCTTAACACACATAAGGATCATACCTCCATGAACACCTATAGCTGGGAGGGACGGAGAGGGTGGAGGTGAGACAGTGTATCCTGTAAACTGTCAAACACTTCAGTCACTCAGTTAGCCAGGAAGGTCATGATACTCTCAGGACAGCTCACGCAATCAGTTCCTGACATGTGACATTGAAGGGATAGACATAATGTTTGATATCCTAAGCATGCTACTCTGTTTGATGAACGGAAGTACGGAGTAGTGTTTTGTCTGAATTCCAAATAACTCAAATGACATGAAAGTATTTGGTAAAACTAAAAGCCCCTGCCATCACTATTGTAGACCTGAGAGAGTGAGAGGGAAAGAAGAGAGAGGGAAAGAG
>NW_021823144.1:7500-55388 GCF_901001165.1 Salmo trutta
GCCTAGTGAAAGGCTGGGTCATTAGGAGGTTCTCTGCTATACTATTGTACTCTCTCTCTCTCTCTCTCTCTCTCTCTCTCTCTCTCTCTCTCTCTCTCTCTCTCTCTCTCTCTCTCTCTCTCTCTCTCTCTCTCTCTCTCTCTCTCTACCCCTGCTCAGGCCAGACTCCATGTGAAAATGACCCAAATAGCCCGTCTCTCTCTTTACACGCCCCACAGCTCACCTTACACGAGCCTGCGCCCGTCTCCTCCTCTAGACAGACTGAATACCTCACCAGCAACCCGCTTTAATTCCCCTCTTTCCTTCCCTTCATTTCTCTCTCTCTCGGTTTCTGTCTCTCGGTTTCTCTCTCTCTCGGTTTCTCTCTCACACACTTTCTCTCTTTCTTAGTTGCCCACTTGCTCTCTTTCTCTCTTTTTCGCTTTCTCTTTCTCTCTCTCCCCCTCCTCCATCTGTGTCTTTTACCTCATTTGGGGAGCTAAACCTGTTTGTTGTGTAGAGGAGAGGAGGAGAGGTAGAGAAAGATCAATAGGAATAGAGAGATAGACAGAGAGAGAGAGAGAGAGAGAGAGAGAGAGAGAGAGAGAGAGAGAGAGAGAGAGAATGAACATTTTAATAGGAATGCCCCCATTGGTCTACATATGCAGTAGTGTAAATAAGAAAACACTGTTGTATTCAGTGTATGATGTGACAACTTGACTTCATTTTAAATAATGTTCAACATAAACCCAGTAGATTAACTTTGTTTGCTCTCTTTATTACTAGATGCATCCTTTTTTTTTGCTCTGAGGGACTGGGATTTTTCAGAAGGGATTTTTGGACCATTTCTGGCTGCCCACCTTCCCCAGGTGACTTCAGCTCTCTATTGCTCTAAACATTACCTCGTTTTGTTGTGACACAGTAGCCTACATCATCACACTTAGCCTATGTACAGTATGTGCTAACACACCTAGCCTATGTACAGTATGTGCTAACACACCTAGCCTACAATCCCATCTCAGCTAGTGTATTTCTGTTATGAAGCTAATTACCTGAGCATTTGTCCTAAACCAACCATGCTGTGCATGCTGCTTAGAGGATAGTGGCTACGTTGTGAGTCGTCAGTCTGTGTCTGAGACAGAGGTCCAGGTCTGAACAGTGAAGCACGGTTCTCTGTTACAAAGGGCTGACCACAGCCTTGGTGCTGTCCCACTATAGTCCCAATGCCCCTCCGCCTGCAGACCCAGGAAACCCCTCCAGGGCTCCCCTACCCTGCCTGCCCGGATCCAAACCTGGCCCTCGCCAACGCCATCGCTGTCTGCCGCTTGTCCCTCTCTCTTTCAAGGCCAGCCAAGACCCTCTCCTCTTCTCTCTCTCAGCCGAGAGGCTTCCCTGCCACCTGGCGCAGCATCCCAGCTCACTGCCGTGTGTGTGTGTGTGTCACCATGTACCTTTGGCTCTATGTGTTTCAGTATATGCCTGTTGTTTTGTTTGACTATGTGTATGTGAGAGCATTGTGTGTATATATTCTTGTCTCGCTTCATGTTTGTGTGTGCGTGTGCGTGTGCGTGTGTGTGTGTGTGTGTGTGTGTTGTGTGTGTGTGTGTGTGTGTGTGTGTGTGTGTGTGTGTGTGTGTGTGTGTGTGTGTGTGTGTGTGTGTGTGTGTGTGTAATTTCCCTCATCCAGTCCAACACCCAGGGCCATTCTACAACATGTCAGGCCTTTTGGAAGCGCTCCCCTGTGTGTGACAACACGGTTTGTTTTCAGCACACCAACACAGATTACCTCTCAGCCAAGGATGGCCAACCAGACACTTTCCCTGGATCAATCCCCCAATCTCACTCCAACACCAACTCTTCCCTCCTCCCTTCAACCTCCCCCCAAAACCAGTATCAAATACCGAACCAGAACTAGAGGAAGAGCCTGGAATCGTACCGTGTGACGTGTCTTAATGAGTTGTCTTCTAGTGGATGGAGAAAGTGGCACATCTGCAGAGAGAGAGAGAGGAGAAAGAGAAGGAGAGAGAGAGAGTGAGAGAGAGCGAGAGGAGATGAGAGAGAGAGTGAGAGAGAGAGAGAGAGAGAGAGAGGTAGTGAGAGTGAGAGGAGAGAGAGAGCGAGAGAGAGAGGAGAGAGAGAGAGGAGAGAGAGAGAGAGAGGAGAGAGGAGAGAGAGAGAGAGAGAGAGTGAGAGCGAGAGAGAGAGAGAGAGAGAGATGGAGGGAGAGATGGGGTTGTTTTGGTATATCATTTTTGTCCTCTGTAATGGACATTAGTTTTCCACCTTGTTAGGTCCATTCTGTTTGCCACCGTGTTAGGTCCATTCTGTTTGCCACCATGTTAGGTCCATTCTGTTTGCCACCATGTTAGGTCCATTCTGTTTGCCACCGTGTTAGGTCCATTCTGTTTGCCACCGTGTTAGGTCCATTCTGTTTGCCACCGTGTTAGGTCCATTCTTTTTGCCACCGTGTTATGTTCATTCTGTTTGCCACCATGTTAGGTCCATTCTGTTTGCCACCATGTTAGGTCCATTCTGTTTGCCACCATGTTAGGTCCATTCTGTTTGCCACCGTGTTAGGTCCATTCTGTTTGCCACCGTGTTAGGTCCATTCTGTTTGCCACCGTGTTAGGTCCATTCTTTTTGCCACCGTGTTATGTTCATTCTGTTTGCCACCATGTTAGGTCCATTCTGTTTGCCACCATGTTAGGTCCATTCTGTTTGCCACCGTGTTAGGTCCATTCTGTTTGCCACCGTGTTAGGTCCATTCTGTTTGCCACCGTGTTAGGTCCATTCTGTTTGCCACCATGTTAGGTCCATTCTGTTTGCCACCATGTTAGGTCCATTCTGTTTGCCACCATGTTAGGTCCATTCTGTTTGCCACCATGTTAGGTCCATTCTGTTTGCCACCGTGTTAGGTCCATTCTGTTTGCCACCGTGTTAGGTCCATTCTGTTTGCCACCGTGTTAGGTCCATTCTGTTTGCCATCGTGTTAGGTCCATTCTGTTTGCCACCGTGTTAGGTCCATTCTGTTTGCCACCGTGTTAGGTCCATTCTGTTTGCCACCATGTTAGGTCCATTCTGTTTGCCACCATGTTAGGTCCATTCTTTTTGCCACCGTGTTAGGTCCATTCTGTTTGCCACCATGTTAGGTCCATTCTTTTTGCCACCATGTTAGGTCCATTCTGTTTGCCACCGTGTTATGTTCATTCTGTTTGCCACCATGTTAGGTCCATTCTGTTTGCCACCATGTTAGGTCCATTCTGTTTGCCACCGTGTTAGGTCCATTCTGTTTGCCACCATGTTAGGTCCATTCTGTTTGCCACCGTGTTAGGTCCATTCTGTTTGCCACTGTGGGGGCCATTCTGGGCTTTCTATGTTTTGTATGTAACATTTACTATAATGTTACATTGTGAAGGCTTCTAATGGCCGCCACTGTGCACATACATAAAAAAATCCCAATAAATATTTATTTGATAATATTTATTTTAAACATGTTTTTTTGACCCCAAACACTTATGTGAAGGCAATTGAGAAATACATGCACCTCCTCAACTAAGAAAGCTAAATCATACTACTTTCTAAGTTCTAATTCAGAGTCTGACGGGAAACCTTTTTGGAAAACAATTAATGCACTGAAGCGTGGAAATTCCTCTCCCTCACTGCCTAAGCAAGTTGTGTCAGAGTCTAGCATCTATACAGAGAGCATTTTGAAAAGTTATGCTCCTAATACTAGAACTGCTGAGCCTCGATGGACCCCTCTTCAAACTAATGAGCAGTCATTCTGTTTGCAACATTCTAACAGTGTAATCACTACAAAATAAAAAGATGGCTGTGTTTATGAAGGTCTTAGGTGACATTAGAATATAAAAAACATAGATATTTCAAATAACACTCCAAATAACACTACTGCTACTTAACGCGGACCCAAGTTCAGTTTTTAGATCCCCCGGTGTTATTGGCATAAGGTTAGCTGGATATTTCTGACTGGTTTTGGAACTGTGACAACAGGCAGCCTCTACCCACTTGGCACGATGGGATATGTAGTGATTTTGCCAAAACAGCCAGATATGTACACAGTCTTGTACCTTTAACTTTAAAAAAAGCACTAGCGTATTTGTTGATTAAAGCAGACTTTATGAATGTCACAAGTTAATTGACATGAGAAAACTTGATAAAAAAGTCTAAAGAGCACAATGACTACAGTACATGGCTAAATTACTTCTGGACACAAAGGGTCTGTGGTCTCTTCCTCCTCACCACTCTATAGGGCTTGCCTTTTGTTAAATATAAGAAAACAAATGATTCAGTCGTCATTCATTCCGGCTTTAGATTATGGCGGTATTTTCTTTATGAATGCAGCTGCCACTGTATTGAAGCCATTGGACGCAGTTTATCATAGCGCACTGTGTTAAATTACGGGCGATAGGTTCAGTACACATCAATGTGTTCTGAATCAGAAAGTAGTCTGGCCCTCTGTTAAGTCTCATAGATCATTGATCTCCAGAACTCTCTAAAGTTGGATGTTTTGGTGCTGCTAGTGGCAGTTCAGATGGCTGGTTGATAACTTTTTTACTGACGAATGTGTTTGTTTTTCCACGATCGTGTTTTGTAACGTACTTTTTTAAAAATTGCTTGTAAATATTGTATGTTTCTATTGCGTTGGAATTGTATATATTGTGAAATTGTATGAACGTGTGCAGAGATCCCTTACAGAAGCCTTGGTCTAAACAGGATTCCAGGATTCCCTGTTTAAATACATCCTAATAGATAAACAATAAAAAATGTAGAAATGAAACATCAAACTCTACCATCTCTCTCCACTCAATGACACAAATCCTTGTGTGTCAGCCGCTCCTGTCAAACCCATAATTGACCTCTGTTGTCCCCTACACCACCCACATTCTGAGCATGGCATAATGCTCATTTCCACAGCCCAACTAAAGACAATGAATAACAACACCAATGTGCCTGACACACACACACAGCTTTGTTTTCCTGAAATGTATGGACTTTTTGGGGAGTAAAAATGTTTGACCATTTAAAATCCTATTTTCCCTAACCCCTAACATCCCGAGTGGTGCAACGGACTAAGGCACTGTATGTCAGTGCTAGAGGTGTCACTACAGACTCTGGTTTGATTCCAGGCTGTACCACAACCGGCCGTGATTGGGAGTCTCGTAGGGCGGCGCACAATTGGCCCAACGTCGTCCGGGTTAGGGTTTTGCCGGGGTAGGCCGTCATTGTAAAAAAGAATTTGTTCTGAACTGACTTGCCTAGTTAAATAAAGGAATTTTTTTCTCCAATAACCCTAACTCTAACATTAACCCCAAAACCCTAACCCTTAAGCTTAAAATAGCATTTGAAAACATTCAGGACATGAAACAAGTCCTAACTAAAAAAAAAAAAAAATGTCCTACCTTTTCAGGACTTTCGGGTGAATTCTTAGGACATTGGGGTCCTGATAAGGTAGAAAAACAAGTCCACTCACACACACAAACATGCACACGCACACACACACACACACACACACACACACACACACACACACACACACACACACACACACACACACACACACACACACACACACACCGATCAGTACACATCTGCCTGGAGAAAGGAAAGAGAAAGCAGTGTCTAGACAGTGGTGATACATCAATGCTTTTCAACATTAATAAAGACCATGCCAAAACTAAATGAATCATACCCTGTGTAAATAAGTTCAATACAGCCAGAGAGAATAGACAAACATCCATTCATTTGGCGTTTGGCGCTATTCCCATTTAATAATCTTAACATTTATTATGTTATAAAATGTTTTATAGAAGGGATATGTTATTTAGTTGAAAATAATGACAAACTCACTACCATACCATGAGAACCCCCCCCCTACAGTGATCAGTACACTCACTGATCCTGAATTACCCAATTCCTTGTTCTGTAATTCCATGGAAAATATTGAAAAATATTCCTTTGCAGATATTACAGTAATCCCAGTGTTTATGTTGGTAAACATTGTTAGACAATTTGAGATAAGGTCGTAGCTCTGTGTCCGCCCTAGACCCAGACGAAAACAAACCTCTTCCAAAAATGAAATTGTGTGTGTGTGTGTGTGTGTGTGTGTGTGTGTGTGTGTGCGTGCGTGCGTGTGTGCGTGTGTGTGTGTGTGTGTGTGTGTGTGTGTGTGTGTGTGTGTGTGTGTGCGCGTGTGTGTGCGCGTGTGTGTGTGTGTATTTCTGTAGGCTAGTTGTGTATTTGTGTGTTTGTGTGTGGGTGATTTTTCTTGGATTCTTGGTTCTGTTCCAAGCTTTCTCTGTTTGGCAGCCGGTGATTTTGTGGTGTGTGATAAGCACCAAGACAGGAAAGTTGAGATGAAATCTGCCTGTGTTCTTCTTATTTTTGCTGTTTGTTTCAGGCGCGTCTGATAGTGTAAACACACAGTGAAACTGCGCCGATACGTTTCAGAGGTTATCTGATCAGTAATTGTCATGTCTCTTTTGAGAAGGCATGCCATTGATTCTCAAGTTCTATCTACCAAAGTAATCCGCACCAGTCAGCTTGCTTCGTTTAAACTGGGGTGGCTGTCACACACACACACACACACACACACACACACACACACACACACACACACACACACACACACACACACACACACACACACACACACACACACACACACACACACATACAAGCAAGCGCATTTACACAAGCACGTGCACACACACACACACATGCTTGGATGCACGGACGCACACACACACACACACACACACACACACACACACACACACACACACACACACACACACACACACACACACACACACACACACACACAATACGACGTCACCCCATTTAGTTCTCAGTGTGTGTGTTACCATACATCACAGAGACCCGATAAGATTTTAGTTGTTTTTCTAATTAGAAGTTACTGGAATTGTGATCATTATTTTTCCCTCAATTAAATGATACAGCCTTCCACAAAAGCAGCAGCTAATCAGTTTGTAATTAATACTCTGGATTTTCTCTACAACATGCTGTTTTCCATTCACACAAAAAAAACAGTATTTAAAGATGAGCCGATGCTTTTATGTGCTTGATAACCACACAATTGCTAATACCTCCATTTCTCATGTTGTCCTAGCTGATCTGCAAAATACTGCTTTAATAAATATTGAACACATCATATTCTCAGTCTTTCTCTGTGTGTTGTATAACTTTGTTAGTGAAGTTGTGTTATTAGTTCTCAGAGATCTCTGTGTGTGTGTGTGTGTGCAGTATGTGTGCTTGTATGTGTGTGTTGATATGAATTATTTGGTGGTTCTGAGGTTGAGGTCATATTTAGTAGTAAACCGCGTGTAAACGGTCTAGTTGTTGTTTTCTGTAGCATACTTATACAGTACCAGTCAAAAGTTTGGACACCTACTCATTCAAGGGTTTTCTTTATATTTACTATATTTACTATTTTCTACATTGTGGAATATTAGGGAAGACATCAAAACTATGAAATAACACATATGGAATCATGTAGTAACCAAAAAAGGGTTAAACAAATCAAATATGTTTTAGATTTGAGATTTTTCAAATTTGTCACCCTTTGCCCTGATGACAGCTTTGCACACTGTTGACATTTTCTCAACCAGCTTCATGAGGAATGCTTTTCCAACAGTCTTGAAGGAGTTCCCACATATGCTGAGCACTTGTTGGCTGCTTTTCCTTCACTCTTTTCTTATTATAATTTTTTATTTAACCTTTATTTAACTAGGCAAGTCAGTTAAGAACAAATTCTTATTTACAATGACGGCCAAACCCGGACAACGCTGAGCCAATTGTGCATCACCCTATGGGACTCCCAATCACGGCCGGATGTGATGCAGCCTGGATTTGAACCAGGGACTGCAGTGACGCCTCTTGCACTGAAATGTAGTGCCTCTGCACCACTCAGGAGCCCAAACCACCTCAATTGGGTTGAGGTCGTGTGATTGTGGAGGCCAGGTCAGCTGATGCAGCACCCCATCAATCTCCTTCTTGGTAAAATAGCCCTTACACAGCCTGGAGTTGTGTTTTGGGTCATTGTCCTGTTGAAAAACAAATGATAGTCCCACTAAGCGCAAACCGGATGGCGTACCGCTGCAGAATTCTGTATTTGCCATGCTGGTTAAGTGTGCCTTGAATTCTAAATAAATCACCAGCAAAGCACCCCCACACCATCACACCTCCTCCTCCATACTTCACGGTGGGAACCACACATTACATTTTTTCACCTACTCTGCATCTCACACACACGGCAGTTGGAATTATCAGACCAAAGGACAGATTTCCACCGGTCAAATGTCCATTGCTCGTGTTTCTCGGCAAAAGCAAGTCTCTTTTTCTTATTGGTGTCCTTTAGTAATGGTTTCTTTGCAGCAATTCAACCATGAAGGCCTGATTCACACAGTTTCCTCTGATCAGTTGATGTCGAAATCTGTCTGTTACTTGAACTCTGTTAACCATTTATTTGGGCTGCAATCTGAGGTGCAATTAACTCTAATGAACTTATCCTCTGCAGCAGAAGTAACTCTGGGTCTTCCTTTCTTGTGGCGGTCCTCGTGAGAGCCAGTTTCATCACAGCACTTGGTGGTTTTTGAGACTGCACTTGAAGAAACTTTGAAAGTTCTTGAAATTTTCCAGATTGACTGACCTTCATGTCTTAAAGAAATTATGGACTGTCGTTTCTTTGCTTATTTGGCCTGTTCTTGACAAAATATGGATTTAGTCTTTTACCAAATAGGGCTATATTCTGTATACCACCCCTACCTGACTGGCTCATTAAGAAGGAAATAAATTCCATAAATTAACATTTAACAAGGCACACCTGTTCATTGAAATGCATTCAGGTGACTACCTCATGAAGCTGGTTGAGAGAATGCCAATGTCACAAGCGTCGTTGTAGGGAGCGGACCAAACTGCGGCAGGTATAGTGAACATCTTTTTATTAGAAGGAAAAACTAAAATACACTTACACCAAATAAACGACGAAAAACAGTCCCGTAAGGTGCTCAGACTATACAGGGAAACAACCACCCACAAACACAAGAGAAAATTAACCCACTTAAATATGGCCTCCAATTAGAGGCAACGACAACCAGCTGCCTCTAGTTGGAGGTCGTTCCAAAACCCCAACATAGAAATAGAAAACCCAGATAAACACATAGAAATAGACAATATAGAACATACACCAAAAACCCCGAAACACACAAAACAAACAACCTCTGCCACGCCCTGACCACTCTACAATAACAAACAACCCCGTTTACTGGTCAGGACGTGACAGCCAAGAGCATGCAAAGCTGTCATCAAGATAAAGGGTGGCTACTTTGAAGAATCTAAAATATATTTTGATTTGTTTAAAACCTTTTTGATGATTTTGATGATTCCATATGTGTTATTTCATAGTCTTGATGTCTACAATGTAGACAATAGTAAAAATAAAGAAAAACCCTTGAATAAGTAAATGTGTCCAAACTTTTGACTGGTGCATGTTTTGGGTTAAGGATGCAAAGGGAAACCACTCAGTGGATCATTTTCAGGATATTCTGAAAATCTGAAAATTGCTCAATAAGGACGTGTTGTAATTTCAAACAAATATGCAGGAAATGCATTTCTGTCTCTCTCTTTCTCTCGCTCTCTTTCTCCCTCTCTCTCTCTCTCTCTGTTGCACTTTGTCGCTCTCTCATTCTCTCTCTCTGACTGGATAAGGATCAGGGATGAGCTCAGGTGATTACACTCTTTAGGCCATTGCTAATTGTAAGGTCTGTGCACTAAGTACTGTGAGAGTATTAATTAAAGCAGCCCATTAATCAAGCCCTTTGGCATGTCAAGCAGAGAGAGGAGAGAGAGAAAGCAATATTTCTGCTCTTCTTGTTCCTGTTCACCTCAAACATGTGCGTGTGTTTGTGTGTGTGTGTGCCTGTGTGTGTATGTAATGATCTCACTTGTGTGCGTTTGTGATTTATGTTCCTCAGAAACGGCTCCCATGCCCTGCGGACAAGGAGGGGTAGGAGGACAGAAGGAGGTGGATGGGGTTGGAATGGAGATAAGCCCGTCCTTTCCTCCATGGAGGACACACACATGCATGTGTCCGAGTATGAACACAATGAGTGTCTAACTCAGTGCTTGTTTGATATTTGTTGAGCAGATTTGACGCCATTGACTCACATAACATGGTTTAATGGTAATTTAACAGCACAACTCAAGTTCAACTAGTTCATGGCTGTTTGTCTAATTCTGCTTCCCTCATTTTCTCAAAACCATTGACATTCAATAGCAATGAATATGGAAGTGTTCAGTTGCCTATTCTATTGGAGTCAGGGTGAAGCAGACACTACTCTGTTTCTTTTATGAAGTCCCTTTTTATTGAACAAACACAGTCATGTTTGGTTATGTAAAATATCCTCAGTTCAGACAACGCCTTGCACTTTGTCCTCATGCCAAACTCCATCTTACACTTCCAACCTCTTAAAAAGTTAAAATTATACATTGGTTTTATGTTAAAGCTCTCCGACAAGTGCTCTGGGTCTTTAATTTATACATATGCATGTATTTAAGCTTCTAAATATGCAGGCCGGTGTTTCAGGAAGTGAACGAGTGGGAATCCTATTATCTCGTAACTCTTAGATGTAGTGCAGTAAGCCCTGTGACTGGGAGCAGGAGTGGGGCTGGGGAAGACAAAAGGCTTCAATGCTAAGCGACCAAGGTGATTTTAATCGTGCGTTCTTAAAGAAAGAATGAAAGAAAGAAAAAGTAACATCTGAAAACCAATTCGCTGCACAAAGGGCCCGTGTGTTCCCCGATGGCAAGGATCGAAGGAAAAAAAGAGACAAAGAAGAATGATTGAAAGAACAAAAAGAAAGAGTTTTTTCATCAAGGTGTTCAGTTGGAGGACTAGGGGTTGGGGTCGGAGGAGAGGAGAAGGGGGGAGCGAGGGAGGGTGGGATGGAGGGAGACGGGGTGGGTAGAATTAGGATCCCCCTTCAATCAGCCAAGCTAATTTATTTTTTCTTCTTCTCTCCATCGCGTCCCCCTAAACCGGAGGACGTCATTTTCATGTCCGTTCCCACTCTCTCTTCTTTCCCGTTGGCGGCAGCAGCAACCTCCCCCGAACAACCATCCAACTCCCATCCTGCGACTGCAGCCTGCCGGCCTCCACTCATCTCCGAAATGGCTAATGGGGGTTGGAGGATGACGTTCAATTTGTACAGCGTCTAAAACTAAAAAGGGTCTATGAGAGATGGGCCAGACCCGGGTCGGGTTTCCCTAATGGCTGCAGTCGGATCAGGCTCCTGCACTCTGATTGGCCTGTTAAATGATTTCCTGGGCTCGCAGCCCAACCAGGACCCCTTCATCTCTTTGTCCTGCAGATAGAGGGATAAAACACTCTAATGAAGAGGAGGAGAAGGTCAGGATAGCTACGATACAGAAACTAATGAAGGAGATATGAAACGTTCAGTCGCTTGGTTCAGTATAACCCAGTGCTGTGTGGTTAGTGATTAGAAAAGGGAGATTCATATTCTGATTCACCCAGTAGATGTTTGACAGAGTTAACATGAACTGTTCAGGTCTACTGGTAGGGGTTCACCCAGTCCTTCAATCTTCTTTTTTGGTTTTCCAAAAGACAGATAAAAAGGGAGAAAAGAGGAGTAGTGTTTTGGTACTGTATTGTATTTACAGTAGCCTACTTGAGTTTCAGTGTGACCTGAGGATGGTCTAAACAGAGCAACTAGCTCTCACAGTCTCACGTCAGAATTAGATGCTTTTTCATGTTTCTCAAACGTCACATTTTGAAGTTGTTGCAAATGCCACCTTTTTAAGTTTAGGGTTGAGTTTAGGCATTAACTCCACATTTTTTAAGGTTAGGGTTGAGTTTCGGCATTTACTCTGAAATCTTAAGGTTAGGCATTCATTTCGAATGGTTAAGGTTAGGGTTAAGGTTTGGGATAAGCTTAAAACATTTGGATTTGGACTTGAAACCTTTAGAACCAGAGGCTGATGCTTACACCCATCCAACATCCCCATCCAAATGCCCCAGCAAAACCCAAACCTACATGAAGGTAACAGCACTCACTGTTGCCCCTAGTGGCCGGTTTCCACTTCGTCTCCCAACGTCCTCAGACACGGATGGACGTCGAACACTGACTTGTATCAGGGTGACCTGCCGGAAACAGAGATATACTGTAGACTGGGTATTCATTAGAAATCAGTCAGATTAATGATAATGTTAGTGAGACGTAGCATTTGGTTTCACAAAGTAGGACAAGTCCTCTGCGTGCATTTCCTGTGCAGTTTATGTCCATGGTTTGACTGGTGCTTATCAGCTATAGGAAAACTAGTTGAATGGACATTTAGATACACATACACACTTTGAGAAAGTGTTTTGTGTTGTTGTGGCCAGATAGTTTATGTAGTGGTTTCTTGTGTCCTATTTTTCAAAAAGTAATCAGATGTTAGTGACAACCATCAAGATACAGGTGAGATTAGCTCCGAGGCTTGCTAGTGGAGAGACCAAGAGGGCCTTTCTGAAATCTGCCCTGGTTTTGCCATGAGAAATACAGACACATATACGAGCATTTCCACACTGCTCTACTAAAAGACAACAGGCAGGCCTGAAACACAGGTAAGACAGACGGGCGGTTTCATAGACCCTGATTAATTTAGGCTAAAGTAAGCTTAATTCAGTTCAATGTAAATGTCCTCACCGTTGATTTACTTGTGATTACATACAGTACTTCTGAATATGTCTGTGACTGGGACTTTTGAAATTAAGATTAACCATAGAACCGGACCAATTTTTCACCACGAAGCTAAAAGGATCCTAAATCTCGATTAAAGAGAAATTTAGTCGAGGAGTGGTCTTGATGTGGGTCTGTGAAACCAGCCCCCATGCAGTGTGATTGTACCGTAGCGAAGGGGAGAAAATAGGAGGGTGGTGAAGGTAGAGGCTGTATAGCACGGCAGAACGTTGAGTTACAGTGGCAGATGAAGGTACATGAACTCCTTTTCATTACTGTTTAACTTATCCACGGTCTTTCACAATCCTTTTACCCAGGTCAATGAGAAATTAACTGGAAATGTAGACCTCCTCGGGCAATCGCTCCTCTCCAATTTTTCAAATGTGTTCTATGCTTACAATTGTGGGAGTGGAGAGAGAGAGGAGAGAGAGAGAGAGAGAGAAAGGGAGAGTTGCGTTAAAACATATTTTTCTAAAAAGCCCTACAATTCTCGATAATGTTGAGAGTTTTCACTTAATTAAACTTGTGCACGCAGTGCAAAGTTTAAAAGGAAAAATTACACATGTCATGCCGTGAAAATGAACAAATTATCAAATACAAATTAATTAGTGTTTTGAATCCGTGTTCAGAGCAAAGAATTGCATTTAGAAAATTAAGAAGATATGGCTTCTCAGTCTAGTTGTGTGAGTGTATATAATTTATTACTCCCGAGTTCAAAAAGCAGAAGAAAACACTTCATAAACAGAACCTCTCTAATTTTATACATTAGGATATTGGAATGATTTTCATAATGGATATCCCCTAGAACTATATTCTGTGGAGTTTTTTAATTAAAATAAATATGGAAATAAGGGCAAGTGAAATAGATACACATCGTTCTTGACATCCAAGGATAAACCTAGCCACAGGTTATGAATATGCGTCTGTCTTTGAATAAAATCATCTATTTTTGAGGTTTCTGGAGCTGGATTTCCAGAGCTCTTTCTTGTTTTATGTAATAAAGGTCTACTCTTTCAAAGGTGCTTCATCAAAGAGGATAAAGGGTTGTGGAGATAACCTACTTGACCTCTAACCTTGAACCAACCACCCAACCGACTTCTCAGGTCTTTGAGGCAATGTTTGCTTTATGAGCAACCAATACAAACATGACTTTAGGATCGACGTTAACATAGTAATAATTGGGCCATAAGACTTCGGCTCAAAATGTATAAAGGTAATAAGGTCTATAGAAGTTTTAAAGGCAATGTTCACCTTTCTTTCAATTTTTTTTTAACAAGACTTCTTTAACCACTTCCAGTCTTATCTGGCTTCCCCATTGAATATACCTTCAGACATCGTGTTCATTAAAGCCTTTCATATCATTATTTTCTTCCTTTCTAACGTACATTCTGTCGCTCTCACAGCTTTGTCCGGAAGGGTGTGTGCGTGTGAGCGTATGTGTGAGCGCACGCTTCGTACTCCCTCACACTCTACTATTATTCGCTCCTGAATGAACGTGCGGCCGTTAAAAATGGAGGGATGGAAAGAAGGAGAAGACGAGGCTGGGAGTTAATTAACGTGGTGTCGGAGAAACAGGCATAATACTACACCACTGTAAAAAGACTTGACATTGAGATGGACGGATAAGTCATTAATTGGTTTTCTTATTGGTACAATGGGCTGCATGCGGCAGAAGAGAAGAGAGGAAGGTCAAGGCTTTGACTTTGACAGGAACCACAACTATATTATGCGTCCTAGCAGCCAGGACTGGGTTGGCTTGTGTGTGTGGAAGAATATGAAAGGGGGGACAGATGCAAAGTTGATGGCAGATTGCGAGGCTGTGAAACAAAGTAATTACGCCTAAAGGTGTGTTCTGGGGCCTGAGGATGGTGATGCCGGTCAGCACAGCCGGGCCTCCTCAATCTGCAACCCCCGACACACTAGATTTGTCTTCAAGCAACCTATGCCTGCTTGCTTGTTTGTTTTCTTCAACATTCCCTTCTCGCTTCTCTTCCTCCTCTTCCTCCTCCTCCTCCTCCTCCTTCTCATCCTCAGCTGCTCTCTGGAGGGAGGCTGTGGCACTCAGCTGAAACGCATATAATTTCGGGGCTGAGATGAACGCAGGCGATAGGGCGAGGAGGGGGAATACGGAGAGATAATTACGGGCGATACTCATGATTGTGAACGCGGCGGTGTGAAAAGGTGGGCCGCAAGATAAAACACTCATCAGAGAGGAGAACGAGAGAGGGCCGGGGTAAACAAACACAGGGAAGGAGGGAACAAGAGAGAGAGGGAGGGAAAGAGAGAGAGGACCATAGTGGAATAGAATGGCAAGGTTAAAGGCATTGAGATGAAGGGAGATTAAGGTTATGGCTTGAATCTAAAGGCATTCAGACCGTATTAGAAACAGTAGGGACAAATATAATATTAAGTCACATGTCTCCTGAATCGGCTCGGTGGACGTCTTCTATTGAAAGTGAACCAATCTGCAAGACAGAAATCTAAGGGCGTTTGAGATGGATGTTCATGTTTGTATTCACAATAACATAATACCATTTCACTGTTAACCTTTGAGACCAAAAACTGATGAAACAAAAAAGAACTAGCAATCTTTTAAATTAAAAAGAAGAAATTCATATAATTATCTAGTAAAGGGTAATCAAATGTTTTACTTATTTAGCATTGCTCACAAATCATGGGCCTGAAACCCCAAAAAGTATTTGCCTAGGATAAATTAGAGTGGCTATGATAAACCCCTGATATGTTTTATTTTACTGGCTTTTGGTGTGGAACACTTTGGGTACATCTGTAAATGACAAAAGCCTTCTAAGGTGTACATGCATGTGGTCAAAGTGTGTGTGATTTTTATCACTCTCTCTCTCTCTCTCTCGCTCTCTCTCTCTCTCTCTCTCTCTCTTTTTCTCTCCTTTGCTCTCATGCAGAGGTGTAGGTGATGACAGACACAGATAATGCTTCATGGCAGTAATGATAAGGAGCGTCCACTTGTGTCCCATCAGAAACCCCCCCACAGAAAACCCAAATGACTGCAGTCTTATCAGCGATCTCACACTTAATGCAACACCATTTTGAAGTAACGCGTGCCTTTTCATCCACAAATGGATTTGAGATTTCAAGCCTCTTAATATTGATTTATTTGTATACTTTGTCCTCAGAAGGATATTACTACCCGCATATCATCAGCGAAATGCTTTGCAAATGTTACACTGATATGGTGATAGTGTACTAAGAATTTTGAGTGAGTTCAAATATTGATTCAGTATATTTTATGTTATGTGAGGGTTGAAGGAAGGTTTTGCTTTTGTTATTTTACTGTTTGGAGACCCGTTTGGTATTGGTCTGTGGGTGTGCGCATTCGCCCATCACTTGTGCGCGTGGGGGCGTGCGTGTGTTGGTGTGTGTGTGTTGGTGTGTGTGTGTGAGAGAGAGAAAGTTAAAAAATATGTGTGCTTGACCTGTGGCCTGCTATCTGATCAGTCCTTCCGGCTGTAAAAGTTTGTCTTATCTCTTTTTTATAGAATTCACATGAAAGTCCCCATACCAGAACATTCTCAGAAATGAACCACAGTAAAAACTTTTAACCGTTTACGTCATATTCAAATCATCAACAATTGAACCTCATGATAGTTATGGACATACCACAGTTCTTATAGAAATACCACCACCCTCTGAGTTGCATTGAGAAGTTAATTCTTACTTTTCTCACTTTTCAAGAAAATATGAGAAATAAACACTTTCTCTTCTACTTGTATCATTTTTTAAACATTTTTCAGTCAAGATCAATTCATCTGAATCGTCTTGGAATGTATTCCTCGCCGATAAAACCTGAATTAATTTATCAAACTGTCTTTAAATAAATGCAGTTGTCAAGCGGGGCCCAGAGGACCGAGTCGGCGGAAGGAAGCGGGATGGAAGCGGGATTTATTAAAACTCTGTCTCCTCTCTCATCCCTCCTCTGTGAATGCATTCATCTTACTGACGAGGGAATATGAGTTAGATTCCAATCACTGCTCAAGGTGCTTTATTGGTGTGTTTTTTGAAGGTGTTTTTAGGTGAGCCTGTCTCTGTCTGCCACTGTATCAGACTGGGCTTTCACAAATAACTAATGGAATCTCCCTCAGATGTTCCACAGCCCATTTCATATCTATAATTGTACAGGTTATAAATCATATTGGAGGGATTTAAATGTTTGATTCTTTTTGATGTATACGCTGACCACGGAAGGCGATGAGGTGATTGGTGGGTTGAGATTGTAGTGTTATTAAAGAAAAATAAAATGCGTCTGAGTGCCAAAATTGCAAATGATGCTAGCAAAATGTTTTCATTCCTACGAGGACACACTGTCTGAAAGTGATGCAAAAAATGTTTTGGATGACACAAAATGGAATATTGTTCAGGCCAGTTATGTCACTGTATAAGACCTTTGGGGAAAATCGAAGCCTTGAACCTGGCCTTTTATGCCTAGAGTATTGCCCATCTCTCTTTTGCCTTTTATCCTCAACAGCAAGCAATGAGTGACTGCAGTGTAATACAGACAGGGACTGCCAGGAATTTGTGTTTAGGTGTGTGTTGACTCTTCCTATGTTGTTGTGAACCAATGAAGCTAGATGTATACATTGCTCCAGCATACGAGTCCACTTACTATAAACCCTAGATACAGATTTGTCTCGTTATGCAACTATGAACGTTCTCGACGTTATCTCTCCCAGATCCTAGACTCGGATGGTTCGAATAACAAGGCTCTTTTCCGACTTGTGTTTGGAGAGGGAATTGTGCCCGCCACGACTGGGCCCGACGTCGGAGCGGGGAGAGAGGCAGAGTCCACTTTGTGGAACACACTGGGCGGATATCAGGAGCAGATGTCCTGTCTGTCATGTAACATAGAGGTCTGGCCTGGGAGCTGCTTACAATGTCATAATGTAGTACTGCCCTACGAGGTAAATAACTCCACTCACCTTGCCCAGCTCCATTTCTGCTTCTCCGTTTTGGAGGGCAGGGTTAAATATGAATAACAATATTGTAAAGGTTGTGTGTCTTTCTTGTACTTAGAGCAGGGTAGAAAGAGCTGGTTTTCCAGGCAGCGCTCCCCCAGCCCCTAGTGGTCAATGTGTGAATCTCTGCTTGGTTTCACTCGCACTGTATTTCCATAGAGAAAAGGAAGTAAAGGAAGAGACGGACTGAGAGAAACCCTGTTACAGTTTTTAACAATCACTTTGGCACTAATTTCAGAACCTTGTGGTCATTTTTCAAAACTCCAGACACAAAACTCAAAATGGTCATCACAAAGGCTGTCCAATGTTCAAAACATTGCATTGTGCATTCATATCTTTAAAGGAACCTTGCACTTGCAGAATCATTGGTTCAAATAACTAATTTATCATAAAATACCATAGGAACATTCATTTAGATCACCCACACACAAGATACCGATAGTTTCACTGTGTAGTTGTTCGTACAATCATTAAATATTGTAGTACAAAATATGTGAATCATGTTCCATTATGCTACTACACGTAAATACATCACTGTAAATGGACTAGTAGAGAGAATACTACAGACACAGTGGAATCAATGAACAAAATATGACATTTATTGATGAAATACAATAAAATCACAACATAGGTTTCTTTGAATCAAAGCAAAAATAATTATTTACAAAAAAGAAAAAACAGTTAAAGGTCAACAGCAGTGTTACTGTAAAAAGCAAAACAAAAGATTGATTACTGTACTTCTATATTTCCATCAACCCTGTCTTGTGGATTTGGTCACAGGTTCTCATCCACATCACAATGGATGTTTTCATTAACCAAACATCTTGGGAAGAATCTTCAGGCGAATCCAGGCCTGACGCTGGTCTGCCGTGATGTCATTGCATGCGTCATCCATGGCCTGGAGAAGGGTGTTCGTGAGGGCGCCTATCATATACCTTCCACCTCCATGTGGAGAAAATTCCTCAATGGGGTTAAAGAAAGGAGAGTATGGGGGTAAGTACAGGGTGGTAAATTGTGGATGGGCCTGAAACCATGCTTGCACCATTTGAGCATGGTGGAACCTGACATTATCCCACACAATGACATAGGTCATGCCATCAGCTCTACAGAGCTGATTTAGCTCATCAAGGAAGGTTACATTCGAACAGCGAATCATGTGGCTGCCTGCAACTCAATAAATAGAGTATATAGAGTAGAGAGCTTTAGATGTTGTTCGACCAAACATTAGAACGGACAAGATGTGTAATCTAAGCAACTTTGACCGTGGTATGATTGTTGATGCAACAAATGGTGATTCCAGCATCTCAGAAACAGCTGCCTTCCTGGGATTTTTACGCTCTACTGTGTCTAGAGTTTACAGAAAATGGTGCGATAAACAAAACACATTCAGTGAGCGGCAGTTCTGTGGACAAAAACAACTTGTTAATGAGAGAGGTCAGAGGAGAATGTCCAGACTCATTCAAGCTAACAGAAAGGCCACAAATGCTCAAATAACAGCTGTTTAAAACAGTGGTGTGCAGAAGGGCATCTCTTATCGTATAACACCGTGAATAATTCAGGCTGTTGTGGAGGCAAAAGGGGGTCCTACCCAGTACTAGATAGGTGTACATAATAAAGTGGCCGGTAAGTGTACAGTAATGTCAAGTCTGGAAAAGTGGTACATGGGACCATAGAAACAGTGTCTGATAAAGAATGATGATGAAATATTACATCCATAGATAATGTAGTCCAATTGGTTCATGTTCCACGGTAATGGTGTCAATGGATCTCGTTATCCTGAAACTTTCATGATCTAAACATGGAATATTGTTTGTCAGTTTCCATAAAACTATGCATTAAGAGTAATGCAACAGTTACTCATCATTTTGAGCAGTTGTATATATTGATAGTTAGATGATTGTAATGAAATGAATAGACAGTCATCTCAGATGTAATATGTGAATTGCATTTTGAAATGATAATACTTTGATGTTAAGTTGTGTCATTTTGAACCGGTGATTTTAGTTCAATGAACAAATGATCTTAGCTTTATGTGTATTGTATCCAAGCAATTGGAACAAGTGTTAGAGTTTTGAAAAATGATTCATTGATTGTGAGTTTTGTGTCTAGAGTTTTGAAAAATGACATCAAGGTTCCGAAATTAGTGCCAAAGTGATTGAAAAAAAAACTGTATTTACCTCGTAGGGCAGTGCTACGCTACGACATTGTAAGCAGCTCCCAGGCCAGACCTCTATGTTACATGACAGAATAATGGAGGGAGAGGCACCTCATTTGAAATACAGGTCTACCCTCCAAGCATCTCTCCTTCTGCTTTAAAACAGTTCTAGGCCAATCTCTGCATCCCAGGGTTATTCTAGCTGCAGGGGATTGTTTAACAAAGGTGACGGTCTGAGCACAACTAAACAGACTTTAGTGCTATTCTCTGGTTAACTCTTGATACTGTTGCTTGACATACACAGAGGATATCGACATCTCATCAAGACTCGGGACACGAGTAGAGCTGAATAATAAGTACAGCAGATAGGAAACTTTGTGATGATCAGTCTCTCTCTCTCTCTCTCTCTCTCTCTCTCTCTCTCTCTCTCTCTCTCTCAGTCTAATTAAAGCCAGTGGTTTCTGTCCGTTTCTCTCTCTTTGTTTTTCTCACTACAGCCTGTCACCAATCCCCTCTGAGACACCAGTGCTTCAACTCCCTCCATCCCTCCTCTCATCCCTCCTTCCCTCCTTCCTTCCCCTCAGCCCTCCATCCCTCCTCTCATCCCTCCCCTCCTCTAGTCATTTAAACTTTTTTAGAATAATTGAGATGTTATCTGGATCATAATTGCGGTATAATTAGAAGAGGTAATTCTCACATGGAGCTCAGTCAGGTCTGATGTCGTGGCGTGAGCAGCATGTGGTTGGAGGTTAAACTGCTGCATTGATACTGAGAGCCAGAGAGATGTGAGTGACTGGCAGAGTGAAAGGGGACTGGGTTGCAGTGTAGTTCATTGGACACATTACAGAATTTTCAATAGAGGAATATCAGTCATTTGTAAACCTAACACGAATTTGCTTTCACTAGTTTAACGATAAAACGTGTAAAAAAGTAAATGGCACGTCTGAATGAGTTATTTTGGAGTAGCAACATTAGTGAAGTGCATCTGTGAATTGAATCAACCATTCAACTGTCAGATTCACTGTGAGGCCCTTTTGGTTTTGTTCGTATTAAGTCACTCAGATGACAGTAGGTTACAGTTATCTCTGTCCTCCATAAGGGGTGTGCATACTGAGAGTCTGTCTCTACGCGGGGTGTGGGCATGGTTACATAAACGGCTGTGTGATACTCTGTCTCCCGAGTCTGTGACAGACAGCACGTTATCCCCGTGGCGACCGAGCTGGGCCGCCAGCTGTTGTGCAGGTGAGGGTTGCCGTGGTAACGTGGGGTAACTCGGCGTGTGGAGGAAACTCAGGGATGGCCACAGGGTTAGGCCTCAGGCCCAGGGAGAAAACCACACCCAGGCACAAGCACTCGCTGTGGGGAGAGAGACAGCCAGGTTCCTCTGACTTCCACATCATACCTCCACACGCGCGTGGTGGGGACAGTGGTGCAACTGACAGTCTCTGTGTCTGTGTGTGCATTTATTGAGCTCTTCTGAATGTGTTTCCATGACTGTGTGTGTGTGTGTGTGTGTGTGTGTGCGTGCGTGCGTGCGTGCGCTCGCACATGCATTATACTCTATCTGCATATACTTGTAATAATGTAGCTGTGGTACCATTTCCTGTATTTTTCTGGATGTTTAAATGTGAACTTGCATCATGTACTGTCCCCATTGATAATTCTTTGTATTTGTGAGGATGTCATTCTTAGAGAGCCTTTTGGTATTTCAGAGCTTTTTGAAAGTGAGAAACATTTTACAGAGGGAAATTATTCAATTGGAAACATGAGGGTAAGAAAGAGTAAATTCTGTGAATCTCTCGCCGTTGCGCTCTCTGTTTGACTGCTGTGGCTCACCTTGACTATGCCGGCTGCGAACGTGTGTGGGAGTATGTGTAGAGAGAGACAGAGAGAGACAAAGAAAGAGAGAGTGTGTTTTCATGTGTTCTCCCCTAATATTACTGTCATGGTTTTGTTCTAAGAACCATGCTGAGTTCCCACTGCTGTTTTGTCTGATCTTGTACCCTTTCTCTGTGTTTGTCCCTCAGTGGGCATAATAACCCACATCCAGCCCAACACATTGGAAACTTTTTGCCAGAATGTCTGACTGCATCTCTATTTCTGTTCTCTCACTGCTTTGATTCTAAGACTGTGTCTGAATAGGTCCAAGCACAGAAACTCTTACATCAGATTGGGAGGTGAGAAAATCTACACAGATAAAGAGTTCTGCCGTTTCAAATCTACCATGTGTGTTCTGTTTTAGGTTTTGATTGAAGCCCTTAAATAGTTTGAATTTGTGTCGAGCTTTCATTTAGTTTGACGGATGTCTAGAGAAAGGGCTATATCTCCCCTTAAACAGTCCTTAGAAATGCAAAGGTAAGCCCTTGGATTTTATAATTTAGCTGCTTTAAAAAAAAGTGAAGGAGGGCTTTGTTTAATTAAAACTAATGCAAATGTTTTGAGTGAACTGTAAATGAGGTAAATTAGAGAATTACAGATGCTTGTTATCTGTCAGTGTGTGTGAGAGGGTTTTTTAATCCTACCCTTAAGTTACCGCCAAGCTCAGCAATAAAGCTATGACTGTACCCTACAGAGGAGGAAGTGGCAGTTGCAAGACATATTGTAGTGACTACCCTGTTCTAAACGGAATGGTCCGTAGTGGACGTTAATTGTAAGTAGAGTGTTAGATGGTGTGGCAGCATGACTGGCTAGACTTCAACTATGGTATGTGATAGATAATACAAAGGCCCAGGTGTTGGTTTGTTTGAGAGTGTGAGCAGGAAGTCACTGTTGACCTAGATTAGGCCTTGTTGTGATACAGAGAATACTGAAACCACTGGAAATGGAAAGGAATTGACACTTGAAAGTATCTCTTCCAAATGGATTAAGTGTTCATTTTACAAATTTTACATTTACGTCATTTAGCAGACACTCTTATCCAGAGGGACTTACAGAAGCAATTGTTTTAAGTACCTTGCTCAAGGGCACATCAACTGTTTTTTTACCTAGTTGGCTCAGGGATTCAAACCAGCAACCTGTTGGTTACTGGCCCAACACTCTTAACCGCTAGGCTACCTAACGCCAACGCCTGCCACTAGTTTACATCGATTGGATCATTTTTATGTGGTTATCCAATCAAAATGTTCAAATTTACTTTGCATGATCTTTGGTACATTATTTGAATATTATTGATATATTAACCTCAAAGTTTTACGATTGTCTGCACAAAGTGTCTGTTGTGAGATTTACTTTACAATTTGCTCCAAAATCATGTCCATATCCTTCTAAAATTGTAAACATAATTCATAATATATTTTAAAATGACTGTTTAGATACCTTTCTGTTTCAATGACATTCTCATTTCTATACATTTTTATATGCCTGTTCTCCTCTATTACTTGGTATGGAACGGACCACATTTTACATATTGTAAAACATAAGCTTGGATCATTTTATGGCACATTCAATATTGTGTCATTATTTCAACAAACTCCGATTTTCTGTAATGTAAACAAGAATTGAATATTTTTGTTTCCAAAGTTGAAAGTCTGGCACGGCATGGTGGGTTAAACTGCCTAAACATCTGACAGTTCAGTGGAAACAGAGAGGAGGGTATATTCTGCCTCATCAGCTTCTCTCATGTCAAATGTCAACTTGTATGACTGAGAGCTTTGATGCACCTACTGTAGGCAGACAGCCAGAGCCGAGGCCCTTGGTATAGTAGGTGTTCAGTTTAATGAACTGGGTCACTTTCTCTCCTTACTGTAGCTCGGAGTCAAAGCAACATGTACGTCAGTGAACTGAGGGTTTCTGAATGTCTTTAAAAAGACAGGTAAGAAAGATGTCCCTTGGGCCGACAGGTAGCCTAGTGGTTAGAGCGTAGGACTAGTAACCGAAAGGTTGCAAGATTGCATCCCCAAGCTGACAAGGTAAAAATCTGTTGTTCTGCCCCTGAACAAGGCAGTTAACCCACTGTTCCTAGGCTGTCATTATAAATAAAAATGTGTTCTTAACTGACTTGCCTGGTTAAATATAGTATTATTTTTGATTGCGAAGAAAGGCAGAAGTAATCGACATACACACAAATGCATGCACACACACACATGCACGCACGCACACACACCTCTTTCTTCCCACACAGCAGGCTGTCAGTCAGGTGGGAGAGACTAAAGACTGTAAATGTGTATCAGACATTTGTCCATCTCCACTGACCTGGTCTGTGAATGCACCTCCCTACTTCCCCCCTGCCTACCCCTACCTCACCCCCCCCCCACCTTAGCCCCAGCACCCCTTATCTCTCCCTAACCTCATCCCTACCTCCCCTCTAACTCAGCCCCAGCACCCCCTTACCTCCCCCTACCTCCAGCCCCCTTATCTGGCTGTTTGAGGATGCTCAGCTCCCCTCTTTGTGCTCCAAGGTGAAAGGCTGCAACTCGAGAAACTCCCATATTCACTTCCAATGTTTGTTTCTCAGGGAAGCTCTTGTTGTGTTTTTGAATAAGCCTTAAAATCCATTGTTCCCACAATCTGTTTTTTTTAAACACTTTGTGGAAGAAAAAGACACGGTTCTCACAGACAGCGTCCCTCCTCACCCTTCCTTGTCGTTTTACAGCAGGACTGTTAGTATAATATCACTAAATCAAGTGTTATCGCAGCACCATTGCGCCATATTTTTTCACATTTGTTTTACAATCTATTCAATCAATTATTTAATTAAATACAGAATAAAACATACATGATTTTTATATGGATATTTATTTTTACTGTATCTCACTAATTATATTCCTTTCATCACGCCATTGAAAACGATGCTCTACCTCTTCTATCTAGACAGCTGTCTACAGTATCCTTTTACACAAAGTGGTACAGCGTTTACATTTCATTCCTTTTCCAACCAGTATTTCCACACTAAACGTTAATAACGACTATTATTATTACTATATTACTACTATATTCATAGGATGTTTTTTGTTCTCGCCATCCGGCGCCTGGACCAGTTCTTTTTCTGCATATCTTTCTGGAGATTTTGTGAGCAGCGTGGGGTTAAAGATGAGCAGATAAAGAGGGGAAATAGCTCGAGAGATGGTTTAGCAAATGGAAAATAATGTACAGATAAGGGTGATGAGGGTCGTGATGGTGAGATATCAGTTTGAGGTCAGGCAAGGCTCAGGGCAATCTGACTTCTGCAAAACGTGGTTTTTGCAAGAGCGAAATTTTTTGGGGGCATATGCATATGGGAAATAATGAATAACCTTGTTATGGGCAATAATGAATAACCTTCACTGTGTTGAATAAAACTCTAATTAATCGACTTAATCTTATGCATGAGATTATTATTGCCTTTTTACACATGGTTCATGTGCTGTATAGCCCCTGTCTTAAACAGTACTGTATGTCCATGGAAAACAGGAATAGGAGAAATTCCACCAACTCATTTGATAAGGTCTTGCTCCCTCCGTTATTTTTTCTCGGTGTCGCAATCGGTGATCTTCAGTAGAATGTGTCACGAAACCACAGAAGAGAACAGAGCGAAAAAAGAAAAGAAAAAAACAGAGCAGAGTGGAGCGAAGGTAGTTACAGTAATCATGCACGCCTGTCTTCCAAGGAGACCTTGTGGACTATGTAGTGTTTTGACCTCTGCTCCGCTGCAGCGGGTCCCGTGTCCTTATCATCGTCAGTCGTAAATATGACAACCTTACAGTTTTATGAGTCTCTTACTGTGCGTTGGCAGGGAGAGAATTCTGCTGTCACTGCGCCAGTGGTGGAAAAAGTACCCAATTGTCATACTTGTAAATATACCTTGATAGAAAAAAGTGAAAGTCACCCAGTAAATACTACTTGAGTAAAGTCTAAAGGTATTTGATTTTAAATTAATTTAAGTATCAAAAGTAAATGCAATTGCTAAAATATACTTAAGTATCAAAAGTAAAAGTATAAATTATTTCACGTTCCTTATATTAAGCAAATCAGACGATTTCCATGTTTTTTAAATTTACAGCCACGGACGCACTCCAACACTCATACATAATTTACACACAAAGCATGTGTGTTTAGTGAGTCTGCCAGATAAGAGGCAGTAGGGATGACCAAGGATGTTTTCTTGATGTGTGTGAATTGGACCATTTTCCTGTTCTGCATTCCAAATGTAACGAGTATTTTTGGGTGTCAGGGAAAATGTATGGAGTAAAAAGTACTTTATTTTCTTCAGGAATGTAGTGAAGTAAAAGTAAAAGTTGTAAAAAAATATAAATTGCAAAGTAAACTACAGATAAGTAGTAGATTCAAGTATTTTTACTTAAGTACTTTACACCACTGCACTGCGCTTCATGTGTATTCCCACTACTACTCACCAGGCACTTAGTCGTTGTTGCATCTTTAAAAATATATTTTCAGAATTTCGGAATTCAGTTTGAGCAGATTCCTTGACTTTTTCAACATTTATTACTACACATTTTGCCCATTTTATTAGCAACATACTAATGTAATTTTAAGATGGACCTTCCTAGAAAAACACCACCAGGGATAGTGACACCTTCTTTATTCTGAGTAAGAAACAAGTGATGCAAAGTGAGAATTGTTCACCTAGGTTTCAACCACCCGAGAATTCATAGAAAATCATGTCAGATCTGTTATGACAGCCCCTCTTTAACCACTCTAATTGATGCACATCTCTCTCTGAGTAAGCACAAAAGTGATCTTGTGCTTATCAGAGAGGAGAGACGTGTGTGTCAGGTAGCGTGAGTAAAGGCATGTGTATATATGTGTGTGGTTCTGTGCCTGCTTTTGTGTGTGTGTTTGTGTGTGTGTGTGTGTGTGCGTGCGTGCGTGTGTGTGTGCCTGTCTGTGTATGTGTGTGTATGTGCATGTGTGTGTCACTTCCATGTGCCCGTATGTGTATGTGTGTGTGGTTAAAGTTTAAGTTTCCAGTTTTATTAATCGTATGGGATACACATGGTATACATGTGTGTGTGTGTGTGTGTGTGTGTGTGTGTGTGTGTGTGTGTGTGTGTGTGTGTGTGTGTGTGTGTGTGGTGTGTGTGTGTGTGTGTGTGCGTGTGTGTGTGTGTGTGTGTGCGGGGGGGGGGTTCCTGTGTGTTTTGGGTTACAGCACAGCGGCTGGTCGGCTGGCTGCTCCTGGCCTCCTGAAACGGCCCCAGATCACTATGCTTGTCATCAGGCACCATTATATCCCTCTCTCCCAGGCTCCTTCAAGTCTATCACTGTCTGTCCTACCTCACACAACTCTGTTCCTTCACTAAAGACACAAGACACTGTCGGCTCTATTCAGACCGTACTGATAACTGGCTGCTTCTGGGGTAGCACTCTCACAAAGCAACACTCTTTCACTGCCGCAAACGAATATGAACTTTTACTTTAAGATGAACATGGACAGTTTGTTTCTGTTGCAGGCTCTAAATAGAATAGTATTGATTAAATGCACATTATCACAGAGGGAACAAAAAACACAGCTTGATTGTTAATTCAGTGTTGTTTATCTTCATGTCACTAAATAATTGAAGGCCAGGTGGTTTAATATGGCTCTGACTGACCCTAATCACTCACTTATAAGCCACACAGGATGAAATATTCACCAGGGCCCAGTGTGTGATTCGGTCCCGTAAAGACCTTATCACCTAAAACCGGAAATTGATATCCCCACTAGACATGCATCTGATATGCTACTACGTTTAAATAAGCAAATAAGACAATGTATAAGCAAACTTGAATGTTTGAATTTCTGGGGGGAATAAGTCCACCTACTTAACACTGGATTGATTTGTAATTAATATACGGCTGAATTTAAAACGAAATAATGTGCACGGGGTTGCAAACAAGATGTCGAACAAGTACAGACAAAAATCACAAGTCAATGTACTGTTGCGTCTTTCAAAAATTCGCTCTATTGATGAAAAAATATACTTTATTGATTGTAATTATGATGGTGTGTGTGCGTGCGTGTGTGCCTGTGTGTAGGCCTAGAGTATCTGCTAATATTGAGGGTAGACTTGCATGGCTGCAGACTGAATCTTATCTGGTGTGGTGTAAACATATTTTGTGTTTTTTTTTCTTCTTCTTCTGTGGTGGTAGAGAGATGGGCGAGTGTCCAGCTATGCCAGCAGAGCTCTCTCAGATTACTGCTTGCCACGGCAGATACACTGCAGGCTGAATAGAATCCTACCTACAGAAACAGTATAGGCTAGTATAGCACTTTACCCCTGACATTCGACTGCACATGGATAACTTGTGTGATGATTTGCAATGCGGAGTACGTAAATATGTCCGCTGCTGTATGCAAACATCTTGAATGGTGATCATTTATATTGTATGTGTATGTAAGCGGACCATGTCTTATCACATTGCTTTGTAATACAGAGTATTGAAATATTCCAGTTACTATGTGCAAACGTCTTGAATTCTGCTAATTAGTATTTTGTCCATTGTCAAATTCACCTTCTATTTTTCATAATATATGCCCCTGGTAAAAAACATTTTTGCCATAGAAAAGTGATAATTCTATAAATTGTAATACAGTACACAGCAATTCTCTGAGTTTTATAGTGCAGAATACTTTGAGATTGTTGTAAACAGATCATTGTTGACCTGTTCGAGGTGTTAAGTAGTCCTGTGAAGTTCTTATCAAAGTAAAGCACTGACACAGACATGGAGACCACAGTGGGGTCTCGCTGCGTAACTGACAGTGCAGGCTGCAGGTTGGAGCACAACGTAGCTTCTAGACCACAGACAGGACCTCAGGGTCATGCCAGATGAGCTCTCTCACTTTCTCTATTCTTCATTATCTTTCTCTCCTCCTCTCATGTCTTTCTTTCTCTCTCTTTCCTCCCTCGTTCACTAACTCTCACACCCTCCACCTTCCTTCTCACCCCTTTCCTCTCCCTCTCTCTCTCTGTGTCTCTGTCTCTCTCTTCGCCTCTCTCTCTCTGTCTCTCTGTCTCTCTCTGTCTCTCTCTGCCTCTCTCTACTCTCTCTCTCTCTCTCTCTCTCTCTACTCTGTATTTCTCTCTCTCTCTCTCTCCTCTCTCTCTCTCTCTCTCTCTCTCTCTCTCTGTCTCTGTCTCTCTCTCTCTCTCTGTCTCTCTCTCTCTCCTCTGTCTATCTCTTCGCCTCTCTCTGTGTGTCTCTGTGTGTCTCTGTCTTTCTATGCCTCTCTCCTCTCTCGCTCTCTCTTTCTGTGTCTCTCAATCAAAGCGTACCTAAATCTGCATCAAGAGCGTTTAAGATGGAAGCTGACCTTATAAGGCATCCTTCAGAAGAACTCAGGGACGTGTCCACTTAGAGATAAACGTCTTCTAATCTGTGAAATCAGAGGTTTTTTTCTTCTGTTATTAGGTGGTTAATGAGTGAGAGAGCAAGTGAGCACTGCTAGATGCTATCACTGGGACGCTGTGCTGTGGCTTCTACTGCAGTGAGTGACACCCTGAACTCATCATTGATGGGGTTGTTTTGCACCAGGTTGACAAACAGTGATACTGGAAATGCAAACCGGCACTGGAAGATCTGAGGTAACAGTACAGCCATCTTAGCATTACTAGCTCAAGTGTGTGTGTGTGTATGTGGACATATGCCTTGAGTGTGTATCTCTCTCTCTGTGTGTGTGTGTGTGTGTGTGTGTGTGTGTGTGTGTGTGTGTGTGTGTGTGTGTGTGTGTGTGTGTGTGTGTGTGTGTGTGTGTGTGTGTGTGTGTGTGTGTGTGTGAGCGGCCCATATCTTATCACCGGGGCAGATTAAGCTCCTGCCTACGATAACGTCCGTCGGTAACAGGCGACAGGCGACGCATAGCGACACAGGGAGCCCAAATGGGCGATTAGAGGTTCTCGGCGTAGCACGGGGGTCGAGAGAGCGTCACCTCAGCCTGTACGATAACTCCCCCCTGTTATTTCCACCCAGCCTCCCTGGCCTTCTCATAAACACCAGACACCTTCAATCTCACCAGAGAGCACAGACCAACACAATGCCTGGGACTTTGGTCCCATATCTGTCCACTCTAACGTCAGTCCACGTCCTTTGAACCATATCTCGAAAGTACACTATTCAATATACTAGACAGAACACTAGACAGAACACTAGACAGTACACTAGACAGTACACTAGACAGAAACACTAGACAGAACACTAGACAGTACACTAGACAGTACACTAGACCGAACACTAGACTGAACACTAGACAGTACACTAGACAGTACACTAGACAGAACACTAGACAGTACAGTAGACAGTACAGTAGACAGTACACTAAACAGAACACTAGACAGTACACTAGACAGTACACTAGACAGTACAGTAGACAGTACACTAGACAGTACACTAGACAGAACACTAGACAGTACAGTAGACAGTACACTAGACAGAACACTAGACAGAACACTAGACAGTACACTAGACAGTACACTAGACAGTACAGTAGACAGTACACTAGACAGAACACTAGACAGTACAGTAGACAGTACAGTAGACAGTACACTAGACAGTACAGTAGACAGTACACTAGACAGTACACTGGACAGTACAGTAGACAGTACACTAGACAGTACACTAGACAGAACACTAGACAGTACAGTAGACAGTACACTAGACAGAACACTAGACAGTACAGTAGACAGTACACTCTGTTGTCACCTCTAAGACCATGTGGTACTTGATGTTGTGTATCAGTGCATCTTGGTGTAACATTTATTGTACTATAGGTGGTTTTAGATTCAATTGAATGAAATAATGAATCATTATTGTGATGGGTCAGACTAATTACCATTTGTTAGTGCCATCTAATGACCCCTGTCCCTGCCTAGGTCTCTATGGCAACAGTAGGTCTCTATGGCTACAGTATGTCTCTATGGCTACAGTAGGTCTCTATGGCTACAGTTGGTCTCTATGGCTACAGGAGGGCTCTATGGCTACAGTAGGTCTCTATGGCTACAGTAGGTCTATGGCTACAGTAGGGCTCTATGGCTACAGTAGGGCTCTATGCTTACAGCAGGGCTCTATGGCTACAGTATGTCTCTATAGCTACAGTAGGTCTCTTTAGCTACAGTGGGGCTCTATGGTTACTGTAGTCTTCCCCCATACCCATAGGACAAACTACAAGTGTGAATGGAAGAAGCACACACCATACTGTACACTTTTCTCTTTAACAGCATAATCTATTAAGATATCTATTGTCATGCTTGAATAAAGTATGCAGGTTATTGAGGATAATTGGGTCCATTGACGATATTGTTTTCTTTCTCATCAATAACGTAAAACTCCTTGTCCCCGGCACACACTGATAGTGAGACCATATCTCAGCCTTGTCTGTCTCATTAGATCAGTGTTTGATAAGCCTCCTTCTCTTGTTCATCAACACATAGAGATCACACATGGCCATGTATTGGGGATTTCTGATAATTGAGTTATTCATTTTCTTATATTATGGTCATCTTCAAATGATCTACTATAAGTATGTGGAGGCTAGTGTTAGACACATGGGGACTGATATAGTAGATAGCAGAAGTCATAGTAGTAGCAGTAGTAGCAGTAGTAGCAGTATCAGTAGTAGTAGTAGCAGTAGCAGTAGCATCAGCAGTAGCAGTAGCCGTAGCAGTAGCAGTAGCAGTAGTAGCATCAGCAGTAGCAGTAGTAGCAGTAGTAGTAGCAGTAGTAGTAGTAGCAGCAGCAGCAGTAGCAGTAGTAGCAGTAGCAGTAGTAGCAGTTTGTCATAGTCGTAGTAGTAGCAGTAGCAGTAGCAGTAGTAGTAGCAGTAGTAGTAGTAGCAGCAGCAGTAGCAGTAGTAGCAGTAGCAGTAGTAGCAGTTGTCATAGTCGTAGTAGTAGCAGTAGCAGTGGAAGTAAAAGTAGTAGCAGTAGTAGCAGTAGTAGTAGTAGTAGTAGTAGTAGTAGTAGCAGTAGCAGTAGCAGTAGCTGTAGCAGCAGCAGCAGTAGTAGCAGTAGCAGTAGCAGTAGTAGTAGTAGTAGTAGCAGTAGCAGTAGAAGTAGCAGTAGCAGTAGCAACAGTAGTAGTAGTAGTAGCAGTAGCAGCAGTAGCAGTAGTAGTAGCAGTTAGCAGTAGTAGCAGTAGCTGTAGCAGCAGTAGTAGTAGCAGTAGCAGTAGCAGTAGTAGTAGTAGTAGTAGTAGTAGTAGTAGCAGCAGTAGCAGTAGCTAGTAACATTAGCAGTAGTCGTAGCAGCAATAGTAGTAGTAGTAGTAGTAGTAGTAGTAGCAGTTAGCAGTGGCAGCAGTAGCAGTAGCAGAACATTAGCAGTAGTAGTAGCAGTAGTAGTAGTAGCATAAGTAGTAGTAGTTTAATATTATTTAAAAAAAATATATGTTTTACCTTTATTTAACCAGGTAAGCTAGTTGAGAACAAGTTCTCATTTACAACTGCGACCTGGCCAAGATAAAGCAAAGCATGTGCGACCAGAAACAACAACACAGGAGTTACATGGAATTAACAAGTGTACAGTCAATAACCACAATAGGAAAAAAAAAGAAAGTCTACATACAGTGTGTGCAAATGGCATGAGGAGGTATGGCAATAAATAGGCCATAGTAGCAGAGTAATTACAATTTAGCAGATTAACACTGGAGTGATAGATGAGTAGATGATGATGAGCAGATGATGGTGTGTAAGTAGTGATACTGGTGTGCAAAAGAGCAGAAAAGTAAATAAAAACAATATGGGGATGAGGTAGGTAGATTGGGTGGGCTATTTACAGATGGACTATGTACAGCTGCAGCGATCAGTTAGCTGCTCAGATAGCTGATGCTTAAAGTAGTGAGAGAAATGTAAGTCTCCATATTCTGCAATTTTTGCAATTCCTTCCAGTCACTGGCAAGCAGAGAACTGGAAGGAAAGGCAGCCAAAGTAGGTGTTGGCTTTGGGGATGACCAGTGAGATATACCTGCTGGAGCGCGTGCTACGGGTGGGTGTTGTTATCGTGACCCGTGAGCTGAGATAAGGCGGAGCTTTACCTAGCATAGACTTATAGATGACCTGGAGCCAGTGTGGTTCTGGCGACGAATATGTAGCGAGGGCCAACCGACTAGAGCATACAGGTCGCAGTGGTGGGTGGTATAAGGCGCTTTGGTAACAAACCGGATGGCACTGTGATAGACTGCATCCAATTTGCTGAGTAGAGTATTGGAAGCTATTTTGTAGCTGACATCGCCGAAGTCGAGGATCGGTAGGATAGTCAATTTTACTCGGGTAAGTTTGGTGGCGTGAGTGAAGGAGGCTTTGTTGCGAAATGAAAGCCGATTCTAGATTTGATTTTGGATTGGAGATGTTTGATACGAGTCTGGAAGGAGAGTTTAACGTCTAGCCAGACACTAGGTATTGTAGTTGTCCACGTATTCTAGGTCAGAACCGTCCAGAGTAGTGATGCTAGTCGGGCGGGTGCGGGCAGCGAACCAGTTGAAAAACATGCATTGTTTTGCTAGCGTTTAAGAGCAGTTGGATGCCACGGAAGGAGTGTTGTATGGCATTGAAGCTCGTTTGGAGGTTAGTTAAACAGTGTCCAAAGAAGGGCCAGAAGTATACAGAATGGTGAGTCTGCGTAGAGGTGGATCAGGGAAATCACCCCGCAGCCAAGAGCGACGTTGCTATTACAGAGACAATAGTCCGCCGAGAATTGAACCCTGTGGTACCCCCATAGAGACTGCCAGAGGTCCGGACAACAGGCCCCTCCGATTTTTACCACACTGAACTCTATTTGCGAAGTAGTTGGTGAACCAGGCGAGGCAGTCATTTGAGAAACCAAGGCCATTGAGTCTGCCAATAAGAATACGGTGATTGACAGAGTCGAAAGCCTTGGGCCAGGTCGATGAAGACGGCTGCACAGTACTGTCGTTTATCGATGGCGGTTTATGATATCGTTAGTACCTTGAGCGTGGCTGAGGTGCACCGTGACCAGCTCGGAAACCGGATTGCACAGCGGAGAAGGCTACGGTGGGATTCAAAATGGTCAGTGATCTGTTTATTAGCTTGGCTTTCAAAGACTTTAGAAAGGCAGGGCAGGATGGATATAGGTCTGTAACAGTTTGGGTCTAGAGTGTAGTCGAAGAAGTAGCAGTAGTAGTAGTAGTAGTAGTAGTAGTAGTAGTAGTAGTAGTCGCAGCAGTAGTAGTATCAGTAGTAGAAGTAGTACAATACATTAGTAGTAGTAGTAGTAGAAGTAGTAGTACTAGCTGCAGTAGTAGTAGTAGTTGTTGTAGCAGTAGTAGTAGTAGTAGTAGTAGTAATATAGCAGTAGTAGTGTAGTAGTAGTAGTAGAAGTAGTACAATACCGTAGTATAGTTGTAGTAGTAGTTGTAGTTGTAGCAGTAGTAGTAGTAATAGTAGCAGGTAGTAGTAGTAGTAGTAGTAAAAGTAGTACAAAACAGTAGTATTAGTAGTAGCCAGTAGTAGTAGTAAGTAGTAGAAGTAGTACAAAATAGTCGTATTAGTAGTAGCAGTAGTAGTAGTATGATACCCATCTTCAGTGTGAAGTGGTCCCCGGCATGACAAACAACCTCTCGGGCTCTGAAGGTGTTATCTCAGTAACGTGGGACTGTGGGATTATACCATAGATATATATGTTATTAACAATGTAACCCTTTTCTAACACAGCTACACATGTAGGATCGTTAATTTATCACCTTTTTGCTGGAGACTTTAAAACGTAGTAGCATATTTGAGGTTTAAAAAGGCTTTTAAAGTTTGCATTTTCCACTTTGAAATTTCAGACTTGATCTTCTCTTACAAAAAATGACAACCCCTGACAACAATGTCCATGAATCATAATTCAAATTTCCTGTTGCTGCTGTATTATTTGAGCTGATATTACGTATCAATGAAACAAATTAATATTACGCAATGATTCACAATTATCTATATTCAAGTGAAAACAATCTGTGTCCCATTCCCTGAGAGCTGGGTTATGTTTTTGCAAACATGGAAAAATATTCATGATAAAACAACAAATTGCGTGAAAGTGTTAATTTAAAGGGCAAACTAGTCATTTTGAGCCTGCCCTGTTGTGTTCCTTTGACTGATATGTGCCTTTCCTTGTCATTATTGTGGTAGACACAGGAAACATCAGAGGCCAGGTATGTAGGAGGCAAACATTCAAGCCTGTGTCTTGGTTTAACACAGACCCCAAGAGGATGATATTCCAGTCCTCTCTCATGTAGGTCACATGTTATCTAAAAAAACTCTTCTGCTTTACCTTTTTCCTTTGTATCATTTTCCGTCTAACACTGTCAAGAAGCAGAGTTGTTGTCCCCTTCTCTTTCTCCCTCTCGCTCGCTCTCTATTCCCTTCTCTCCGTATGAGAGGTGGAGTCAGCAGGGCGAATAGAGAGGCCCTTCTCTCTCTCTCTCTCTCTCTCTCTCTCTCTCGCTCTGTCCAGAGGAATCACCATGGCGATGGGGATTATGTCACAAACCTAGTGAACTAACTGACACTGATGGTTTGAAATGGACTCGTGGTCCCCAGTAGGCCCACGCCCCCTCGCCTCCCCCCCAGCTGCCCTTCGCCCCTCCACCTCCCGCCCAGTCCCTCTGTCTATCAGGACCCCTCTGTGCAGGGTGCTGGGTTACCCCAGAGTGACGGCAAGGCCAAGTTCAACAGCAGACCCAGGGAAGGGAGGAGCAGGCAGGCCCTCTGAAGAACAGCTTGTTGGAAGTCGGGGAGATGAGGGGGAGAAGGTGGAGATAGGGAGCCTCTCTCTAGTCTCCCTCCTGCCCCTCCTCCAGATTCTCTACTCACTCTCCAGAACCTCTCTCCCTCCTGTCCTGGCCCTCGTCTACCACTCTTCACTTTCTCTCTCCTCTGCCCTTCTCCCCCTCCTTTGCTCCTCTCCTCTCTGCTGCCTTTCGCCAGCTCCTTGCCTACTTTCCATCTCCTCTCCTCTCTTTTCCTCTGCTCTTTCTCTCCTGCCCTTCTCCTTTGTCCAACAGCATTACCTGAGCTGCTCAGAGAGAAGACACCACAAACACAGAGACCTGGAGAGAGAAACCTCTTCATCACATTTTAACAGTCTCTACTGAGGATCAACTTTCTTCTGCAAACTTTTTCAAAAGTTCTACTCACAGTTCCTTCACCTACACTTTCTCTCATTTTAGTGTCATATATATAATGGAAATGGTTGCTTTGGTTGACCTTTAACCTTTCAATTAGATATTACTTGATGTACAGTAGTATTTCACTTTCAAACTGTTGATAATACTAAGGGTGATGCTGTTGCAATTTGATTTGAATTTAATAAAATGTCATCGATACTTATTAGATTCCCTTCAATTAAAACCAAGAGTGTAACTCAAGCTACCGTTGCCCCAAACAGGCGAAGAGAGGGGCCTAATGTCCTTCGTCTCAAGTTATTGTCAATTTCCATTAAGCCATTCGGAATTGTCATTTGTGATGAGCCCAAATATGAAGTCACCCCGTCCCCCCCGTCACCCCGTCCCCCGTCACCCCGTCACCCCCCCATCCTTTCTCTCTCTTGCTCTTCATCCCTCCATCGGGGAGTGGTGGTGGTGCGCAGGACAGACATATGTGTTTAGTCTATTAAAAGAGACAGCCGGCGTGCTTTGGGGAGGTGACCCCAGAGCTCTGTGACAGCTTCAGTTACACTAACACATGAGCTCCCCTCACCCCCTCCCTCACCCCTCCTCACCTCTCCCTCACAGAGGTCGCACACACCGTGGGGAGCGGAGTGCACCTCTCTAAGCTGCCAGCCTCGCCTCACCCCTCCTCCTCCTTCTCTTCCTCCCACACCTAAACCCCTGATCTAGGAGTGTGTGTGGGTGGGGCTGGGGTGGAGGGGGATTACCAGTTTTATCCCTTTGAAGGGGGTAAATTGAATTAAAATACTGGGAGATAGATATGTAGATGGCTGCAGCGATAGGGCCACTTTCTCACTTCTCTCTTTTTTTCATTCTCTCTCTCTCTCTCTCTATTCTCTCCTCTCTCTCGCTCTCTCTCTCTCTGTCCCACTCGTCTCTTTCCATTGCTGATTAATTAAGTTTAGGAAATGATAGAATCAACTGTGTCCACCTGCGTTGGTTCACACTAGAATAATCTCTTCGTTTTAGCTCCTAACCCCCAGTTCTAACCCCCAGTCTAACCCCCAGTCTAACCCCAGTCTAACTCCCAGTCTAACCCCCAGTTCTAACCCCCAGTCTCAACTCCCAGTCTACCCCCAGTCTAACCCCAGTCTAACCCCAGTCTAACCCCAGTCTAACCCCCAGTCTAACCCCCAGTCTAACTCCCAGTCTAACCCCCAGTCTAAACCCCAGTCTATCTCCCAACTCTAACCCCCAGTCTAACCCCCAGTCTACCCCAGTCTATCTCCCAGTCTATCCCACAGTCTAACCCCAGTCTAACCCCCCAGTCTAACCACCAGTCTAACTCCCAGTCTAACCCCCAGTCTAACCCCTAGTCTAACCCAACTAGTCTGCTGGTATCTCTGTTCACACTGTGGCTGACCTCCCCTTGCTCCACTCACTCACTCACTCACTCACTCACTCACTCACTCACTCACTCACTCACACGTGCATGCATGAACGCATAGCGGTCCGAGGTGTTGGAGTGCTGTTGCTGGAGTTTAACAGAGAGTGTTGTGGTGTTATTGACACGTTAACTTTATTGCCCGTTTAGTGTGTCACCATTTTGGTGTTAAATGGTAACAAGCAAGAGATGCTTCTTCACTGGTGCACTACAGAGATTGTTTGTACGGTGAGAGAGTGCACTGTGAGAGTGCTGAGTTAGTAGAGAGAGCAGTGTGTTGTGATAAGTACCCAGAGCAGTGTTGAGTGGCCTGCTGGCATAATGGACCGTGGCTGTGATCGGAGTGGAGATGTGACCCCTGGTAGAGACCTCAGTCCCTCTTTGTCCGTCCCCCATCCCTCACGCCTGCTTCAGTTCTGCCTGAACACTGAAACCTACTATGACCTCATCCTGCTGCTGGCCAATGGGGAAGGTGTGGTCAAATAAACCAGTTTGTGAAACAGTAGGAAATACCATTTTTAGGGTATCCTTCTATATACAGTATATTAGTGGTTTCAGAGTGCAGGTCTTATTTCCCTCTAATTAGTTATATCCAATATTTGTATTCTCTCCTTACTTTCCAGTAATCAATCTCTCTCCTCTCTCTCTCTCTCCCTCTTTCTTGTAATTAACCATGCTGTTTGACATGTTTACTGTACCTTACGCCAGGAGGTTAGAATGCTAAACTCTCCAACGAGGTTTCTGCACAGGCGACAAAAGAGAACAAGAAAAAAAATGCACACAGAAAGAACAACACTGCCAGTAAAAAGCGAGGTTGTAATATGGACGGTGACGGCTCCACTTTGCGACGGAAACGGAAGTGTGGCTCTGCTCGCCGGTTCTTGAGTGAGAAGGGCTCCCGAAGGGTTTAGCGGTTTCTGTGACGATGGGGGCCCTACGTTTTGACTAGGAGAGAAGAGGCCAATTAGTCCATTAATGTGAGTGCTGACAGGCGGATTACTCCCCCGGCTCGCCCGCCCCTTTAAAAAACAGACCCGTAATAACAATAAGGCCAGTAATAATTTCAGCTCCTAAAGGGCCAGCCCGGGCCAGGCAGGGGACTGTTGAAAGTTTACCTCGCTAATGACCTACTCAGAGTCTTCGCTCCAAACGAACAGAGTACAACTATAACATATAAACTCCAGGTCACGTCGGTGAGTGGGACATTCAGGCTCGTCAGGCTAATGTGCTTGGCAGCTGGGGGCTGGGGGGCTGGGGAGCTGGGGAAGCTGGGGGGCTGGGGGCTGGGGAGCTGGGGTTGGACTGAAGCAGAGGCCGTGGTTCCGTGGTTGTGCTGTTTGAAGCTGCCGCGCTCCATTGTCTTCATTCTGGGCCCTTTGTTCCAGAGCATGGCCTGAGTTGCATGAGCCATTGTTTGTTCACAAAGGAAGTGTTGCGGTTTCCATCAGTGGAATAAACAGCTATACCATACAGCAGAGGTGATTTACAGATGCGATACCCCAAGGGGGACTGGGGAAGTAGATGAAGGGGCGTTCTCTGTGTGTGTCTATGGTGCGCCTCCCCACAGTCTTCAGTAGGTCTCCCCTCTATGTAGGTTTACAGTTACAGGTCAGGGGTCATAGGTGGAAGGTTGGAGCGGGGCTACACTGACAATGATGCAGGTGCTTCATTCAGCTCCACTCACCTGCAGCGTGTGGATGTCCGACCTTGTCACTCCAATTAAGAGCAGGGATCCATGCACACACACACACACACAAAATCATCCCCACACAATTGCAGTCATGACCATTGCTTGGACCCCATGTAGTTGAGGGATTCTCTTACTGGACTGTGTGTGGAGGCGGGGGAATCCGAGCGGTGCGGTCGACGTGGAGACAAAAGGCCCGGTGGCCCCTGGGTTTGGGCTCAGGAAGCCCCAGGTGTGGCCCCTGAGACCTGGGGCCCCGGGGTCCCGGGAGAAGGGTCCTCTCTCTCTGCAACAGGTGTTTACAACAGGCCCCGCTTTGTAGAGCCATCCCTGAGAGGACGGGACATTGGGCAGGCCTGGGGATGGACGTTTAGTCTCTTTCTCTCTTCCTCATCTCCCTCTCTCTCTCTCTCTGTATGGATGTGCAAGGTGGTGTTCTCTCGAGCCTTGACCCCCATCTCTCTACTTACAGGACCGCAGACCTGGATCCTTGACATGATATGAGGGTGCATTACGAGCCTTCGTGGGGCCTAACATAGCTACTGCACACTATAGACACACCACCCATCCACACAGTACCGGACTGTTCATAGTGAAAGTGTTGATGTCAGATTGTGCTTTGCACCAGCTGGATAGTCTTGTTCTCTGTGGGAATTTGGGGAGAATGATGATGAAAAACAGTGTACATATAACTAGGGGTTTATACTGTGCGACTCCTAGGTCACTCCCACAGTCCTTTGCAGGTAATGAAGTCACAGAGGACCTATGTCTGTGCCCTGGCTGATGTTTGCAGGGGTATTGTTGAGGTAACACGAGTGTGTATGTGTTCTGCCACAAAGCCCGCTCTATGTTGGGGCAGATGAGCAGAGAGAAAGTCCATACCTATCTCACAGACACCTGCTTCAGCTGTGTTGCCTCTGTCTCAGGCCTCAATACGGCTTTGACCTTCAATGAAGCAGAATACACACTATAAACTCACACACACACACAAACAATGGATGTCCTTCATTGTTATTGAGTTTGAGGATTGCACAGTCAGATGGAACAGAGTAAATGGGTATATATATCGATGATGTCGCTCTTGCTGCGGTGATTCCCTGATCCACCTCTACGCAGACGACAGCATTCTGTATACATCTGGCCCTTCCTTGGACACTGTGCTAACTAACCTCCAAACGAGCTTCAATGCCATACAACACTCCTTCCGTGGCCTCCAACTGCTCTTAAATGCTAGTAAAACCAAATGCATGCTTTTCAACCGTCGCTGCCCGCCCGACTAGCATCACCACTCTGGACAGTTCTGACCTAGAATATGTGGACTGGAATAGGTGTCTGGCCTAGACTGTAAACTCTCCTTCCAGACTCATATTAAACATCTCCAATCCAAAATCATATCTAGAATCGGCTTTCTATTTCGCAACAAAGCCTCCTTCACTCACGTCGCCAAACTTACCCTAGTAAAACTGACTATCCTACCGATCCTCGACTTTGGCGATGTCATCTACAAAATAGCTTCCACTACTCTACTCTGGCAAATTGGATGCGTCTATCACAGTTCCATCCGTTTTGTTACCAAATCACCTTATACCACTGCGACCTGTATGCTCTAGTCGGCTGGCCCTCGCTACATATTCGTCGCCAGACCCACTGGCTCCAGGTCATCTACAAGTCTATGCTAGGTAAAGCTCCGCCTTATCTCAGCTCACTGGTCACGATAACAACACCCACCCGTAGCACGCGCTCCAGCAGGTATATCTCACTGGTCATCCCCATATTTATATTTCCCTCACCAACTTTAAACATCAGCTATCTGAGCAGCTAACCGATCACTACAGCTGTACATAGTCCATCTGTAAATAGCCCACCCAATCTACCTACCTCATCCCCATACTGTTTTTATTTACTTTTCTGCTCTTTTGCACACCAGTATCACTACTTGAACATAATCATCTGCTCATTTATCACTCCAGTGTTAATCTGCTAAATTGTAATTCTTCGCTACTATGGCCTATTTATTGCCTACCTCCTCATGCCTTTTGCACACACTGTATATAGACTTTCTTTTTTATACTGTGTCATTGACTTGTTTATTGTGTATTGGCTTGTTTATTGTTTATTCCATGTTATTCCACTGTGTAACTCTGTGTGTTTGTCTGTGTCACACTGCTTTGCTTTATCTTGACCATGGTCGCAGTTGTAAATGAGAACTTGTTCTCAACTAGCCTACCTGGTTAAATAAAGGTGAAATAAAATAAAAAATATTTAAAAAAATAGATTTAGCCGGTGGTAACTTGTGGAATAGACACCGGCTGGAATGTGGTTTTAACCAATCAGCATTCAGGATTTGACCCTCCCGTTGTATAAACATGTAATTGATCACAGTACAGCGTTAGATCACCCTTGCTCCCTGAAGGGAAAAAAGATCCTGGCGAAATGAATTACCGGTATCTCAGTTATTATCATAATAAAACAGAACAGAAGCATATTTAGATTGTTGTCCTGTTAATCAGAGATCTGGCATTTGCCTCCCACCATCCATCTTTGCTTGCAATATACAGGAAGTGTGTGCGAGAGTGCGTGCGCGCGTGCTAGCGTGAATGTGTGTGTATTGCTACATGTTTGACCAGTATATGCTTTGATCCTGTGTTTGACCATAAACCTAAACCTTACTGTTACTTTACATATAAGATACATTTCTGTAAAAATATAAAACACATAATATATTTCCTCATTATTTGAAATAAACTCCACATTTAGACATTGCCTTTACCTGCAGCCCTAGATGGATGTTAGCCGTAAAGCATTTGGCTTTTCCAGATTGCTTCTCCAGGAGTCTGTTTCGTGCAGACACACCGAAATCCCATATATTAAAAATAAATGATATCTGAAATATTTTAAAAGCCCTGACTTCCTCCTCTCTGGTTCCAGGAAAACATACATCACAGCTGGCGTCTGCAGCCAGAACCAACACAATCCATCCGTCTGGGACTCCACGCCACGGGTTTGGCTGGACCTCTGCCCAGGGTCAAAGGTCAGAAAGACATCAGTCCTGGTCCTCTATTGGTCCTCTGTTATGAGCCTAGTCCTGCCTGGAACACAGAGAGACAGAGTTGTTGTTTCTGTCTGGGCTGGTTTTGGGTGGCGCAGCATTGGTTGCTATAGTAGGCTGTGAATCTGTAGTTCAAAAAACTGGACAAGAAGTTCTGTCAAAGAACAAAATAGGGGAGGCATTGTTATAGAGCAGCTGTAATGCAAGCGAAAACCAGTGTTGAATAAGCTAGTCTGGAAATATGCTTACCAAGCTACCAATTACTTTACACTGGATAAGGTTCATCTATACTAAAGCTAACTTAAGAAAAAATATAATTTACTTAACTAAAGTTACTTTTAAAAAGTAGTTCACAACATCCGAACTACATCATGACAAATCTGAAATGTCATAGACTGACTACAAATCGCAAGTTCAGATCACTCTGGAGTCAGATGTTAAATGAAAGCGTAATTTATCCTACTAACCCTTTACACGTGGAAATTGGCCTATATGGATTGGGCTAAACTGAAATGTGTTCTTACAGGAGAAATATGAAAAGAATATGTTTTAACCATGGTACTGTAGCAATTGAAAGGAAGAGTTTAGAGATAATGTGGAAATTAATTTCGACCAAAGGTGAGTACACAACAGTTCACCTGACACAAGGCTGAATCCAAACATTACACTTGTTGATTCATGTGCATTTTACATTTACTGTACCTTTCATCAGCCATTTTGTTAATAACGAAATCTAAAAATCCTCGGATACATTCAGTAACATGACAAGAATATTCCCTGATTAAAATTGTGGGGAGGTGCAAGATGAGACAAAAATGACAAGGGTTTTGAGTAAGAGGACTAACTGGTGTCTCCAAGGGACACACCTGTCTTCTCCAAAGATTTCACAGTTCCTAAGCAAGTTTCAAGACACTTTTTTGGAATAACTTTTTGAGTTTTACACTAGCTCTGCCGCGAGGACCTAACGCAAGCACAATTGTAGTTGTTTTGTTTCTTCACATTTCAACAATTCTCTTCACATTAAACACAGACAGGCTCATTCTGTTCAGAACAACCCAGGGTTATGACGCCGTGTCATCTTGTAACTCTACATCAAAACATGATGATCATAAACATGGACACGTATACGATATAATATATATAGACACTATAAATGACATGAGCTTTAAAATTATAGAGATGTGAAGTGCACATTTGGACTCACAGGTGTTTGGCTCGCTTGTCTGACATCAAAGAGGTATTTATTATAATCCTCAACGTTTCGTCTTTTAAAATACATAGAGTCATCTTTAATTGCCCAATTCCCTGGAGGGTATACAGGTATGAGTGTAAAGGGCCACATGCAAAACTCTGTTTCAGTGTGGATTAGGCAGGTATGATTGAAGAAAAAGAATAGAAATTCTAGCCTACTTCACACACGTACTGTTATTTTATTGTTTAAAAAAAGTATTGTGGAGTCCCAACAGCTTACTAACCAACATTTGAATTGAGTTAAACTAACACAAGCTACTGCAAAATGAAGTTAAATTACTAGTTGAACTACATGTCGCTTCACTACTCCCCAAACACTGCAGATAACAACAAATAAAATGGTGAGGGGGGTTTGTGCTTACTTACAGTTACAGTAATGGCACCGTCCTTGCTAATATGGACAAAGACACACGATGATCTCTCATACTGTCCTGTATGTCTCACTCCTGGACCTGGCCCAAAAGCACTATGGGACAGTGTTGAGAGTGAGAACCAGACTCAGCAGCAATTCCTTCCCCTCCCCTCCTCACCTCTCTTCTCCTCCTTTTCTCTCTCCTCCATCCTCTGTTTGTCCTTTAAAACTCATCAGGCTGTGCTCTGTGCTCAGCCAGCGATAAGGGGCTCCTGGACTCCTCACACCTGGGCTGGCTAGCGTGTCGTATCACCCCTAATTACATTAGCCTAATCACCTCCAGATCACTTCACCTCCACGCCGACCCCACCACGACCCCGTGACCCAGCCAGGAAACCCGTTCAGGGGTTAATTTTAAACTTATCTCCCCTGTAAGCAGACCCCGCCCATAGACGCACTAGGATAAACAGGGGGACAGGCGGATATGAAGGGATTCCTTTGAGATTTGCTAAAGATGACTGTTGTCTTATGACCCTGGTGTATGGAGTGACACTGTTTGAACTCTTCACACATAATCTAAAGTTGACATAACATTGTCATGGTAGAGCATGGCCATTTATGCTGACATGCACTTCAGATATTAGACGTTATCCCAATTATGAGGCACAATGCAATGACAATATAATGTTCCAGGAATACATGTAAGGTGTCAAATCAAAAATGTTGTTATTTGACCCTATGGTTAAAACACAGCTGTCAATCATTCGGAGCTCACTCTCTCTCTCTCTCTCTCTCTCGCTCTCTCTATCTCTCTCTCTCTCTCTCTCTCTCCTCCCTCTCTCCCTCTCTCTCTCTCCCTCTCTCCTCTCTCTCTCTCCTCTCTCTCTCTCTCTCCTCCCCCTCTCTCTTTCTCTCTCTCTCTGGGCTGTGTGCTGTTCTGTGTCCTCACCTCGCTGCCTTCCTCATTTCTCTTTCTGTGAGATCCATCAGGCATCTCTGTTCCTGGCTGTCTCCCTGCTCCAGTCCCGCTGGATTTCTCCTCCGCCCGCAGAAAGGGCTTTGTACTGTGCCAGAGCCAAGGAGCCATACAACTGCCAGCTTGATCCAAAGTGGAGTGCTCTCAATCTCTCTCTCTCTCTCACTTTCTGTATACTCTTTCTTCAGCTCTCCCCTGGCTCTTTTCCTTTATCCATCTCTCTCTATCTACCCTCTCCTTAATTCTGTCTATCTGCATCTCTCTCTCTCAATTCATTTCAGTAGACTGTATTGACATGAGAAGTTAAATTACTTACATTGTCAAGTACACATATAGACCAACAGCAATAATAGTAGTAGTAGTAGTAGTAGTGGAAATGGTCTCTCTCTCTCTCTCTCTCTCCTCTCTCTCTCTCTCTCTCTCTCTCTCTCTCTCTCTCTCTCTCTCTCTCTCTCTCCTCCTCTCTCACTCTCTCTCTTATTCTACCCATCAGTATATATTCCCATCCACATGTAAAGCACAGTGATGTTGGACCCTCTCTCTGCTAACTGAGTTAACCGAGGGTCTCCCTGCCCATACAGAATAGAGTATCACAGCCCAGCTAAATGACCCAGCCAGTCAGCTGATTTGTGCTGTCCATGCCATAGCATCGTGTGGACAAGGCTTGCCAACCAAACACCACACAAAGTACTGTTGCTACCCCAGCCTATGGGACCGCTACACATCAGGTCAAAATACAGCGCAGTGCTCCCTCTCTCAACCTCCCTCTCCTCCCCTCCTTCCTCTCTCCCTCTTTCCCCTGTCTCTCTCTGTTCTGTTTCAGTGTTGGTGTGAGGGGTCAGAGTGAGGTTAGTCAAATACAGTGGGCTTAGCCTCCCAACACTGTCCATTAACTACAAAAACATGTGTGAGAGGACCCTTGATAGACAGCGCCCTGCTCTGGTAGCCATTGTGTTTCTCAATGCACATTCGCTACAACGCCTAATGTTGAATGCAGCATGTTGTAACTGCTATGAATTGTTTTCACAGTTGCTTCCTTTGGCTATTCAATTGAGCCAAGTCAGTGGTACCTACCAAGTCAGTGGTACCTACCAATGACCTGAGCCCCCAATGAGTCCGGTTCTAAAAGATGTATAGAGCCAGATGTTAGTGACTACTACCAAGGTTCTACCTACTGTTGTTTTCATCTGAGCTTCAGCTAAATGGGATACCTCCTAGTACTGTATGTTCTAAAAGTACTCTCCTGGGCAACAACTCCCTTAGGTAGCAGTCTGGGATTCCCACATGTCCAGGATGTAATATAGTCCCTGCTGCCACATAGTTACCCAAACGTCATTCTTCTGTTTTCTACTACTATACTGAGAGACAAATAAAGTGTCTCTCTGGTAGAGGAAAAACAGTTTCTGTTGAATTGAGAGATGAATGCATCTCTATACTTCCCTCCCTCAATTCATCTCTTTGTCCTCCCTTCAAACTTGCTCTCTGTCCTCTGCCCCCCTTCCCTTCTCTCTATGTGCAGACAGACATGCCGTGCTCCCCAGACTGTCCGCACTTCCGATCTCTCTAATGTTGTTCAGTCATAATAAATCGGGCCCTGACTTTCTAAAGCAAACAATGCTGTGGGGACTGAGTCCTCCAATAACACTTTGTCAGTTCCAATCAGGCCTGAAATATGACTCAACTGTCTATGCCTCTCCCAGCCCAGCCTCCCTGCCTGCCTCCCCTGCCTCCCCTACCCCCACTTCCTCTCTCTATCCATGTAGGCCTCTATATCCCTCTCTGCCTGTCTCTCTTTCGCTTTCTCTCTCTCGGCTGTCTCTCATCTCTCTCACCCTCCACCTCTCTTCCTGTCTCTCTCTCTCACCCTCTCTATCTGTCTTTCTGTCTGTCTGTCTGTCTCTCTCTACCTCATCTCACTTCTCCATCCATCAATAATACTATTTATGGTGTTGGGCATCACAATACCAAAGAATCCTTCAGCCTCAGTTGTGACACTCTTTCAGGGAAATGAACCATATATTCTCATTTGACTACAACCAAACCATCAAAAGGACTATATTTCAATTGTACTCCTCTTCTTAGAACCAGTTGAATGTGTTCGCCCTGTTCTTTATTTGTTGTACCTTGATGCCTTGTTGTGTTAGCCTATGGCTACTCTAATCAGTGGTACCACTCCCCCCACTCCAACACTGAGGGAAACATCAGCAGCGATGCCCGGTCGACCGCGGTGCGAGCGTGTTCTCTTCACGGCTGATTAGCGTTGTTCAGAAGCAGGAAAGACCACCTCAAAGAGAAAACTGCCCTGACTTCAAAGTTTAGTCAAACCGAGACAGACTCATTGTCCCCGTGTGTGCATTTCCTCCCTCAAACTTAATAAAGCACGGCCCCAAATACCACTGCAAATACACACACAGACATACACATACACACACACATATAGATGTGTAATGAGCTCCTGGTTGTGACTAGAATTTGAGAATGATTGACTTGAAGCCATGAAGTGTAACACTCGTTCTTGTCAGACCCCACCACTGCTGTTTGTGTCTGGGATTGTGTTCACCCTACCGTTTGTCACCTCGACTTAGTGTTGAAAAACCAAACTTTACTCTGGAGAGAAAAAAATCACTGCCTTCTGGGAAATGATATGACTAAACTCTTTCACATTGGTGATTTGAGCATTTCCGTCTTGGTGGGGCAAACTCAACCAATTGTTTTAGATGCATGCCAGCAAAGCCAATACATAACACAACACTAAACAATACATGAGTTGCACTATAACGGTGACAAACGGTGCCCACAAACTGTTAGGTCTACATAAAGCTGTCCCAACAGCAGAGATTTCTTTTCAGCACCATGGAGTGAATCATTACCACCGCTACACCTGGCTATCAGTGAAGCCTCATCTGGCAGCGAAACAGTTAATTCAGCCTCATTTACTGCCTTTTCAAAAAACATAGCTGATATGGCTGACTTGCTTAAATAAATAGCCTACGGTTTCTGCAGATCATTGTGGATTTGTGTAACTCGATAAATAACGCATTGTCCTTTAATAATAACAACAAATGAGGACATGAATTCTGACTTTTGAACAATACACAAACATTATTACATTTATGTTCAGCAGATTCATAATGTTTGTTTTTAAATTATTTACTAAGCCCAAGTATAAGTAAGTGCAAGCAACGAGCTGCCACGAAGTAGGCCTTCGCTCAGCAACTTT